>NC_092242.1:58533519-58638519 GCF_036320965.1 Panulirus ornatus
CCAGTGAAATACCTTCTCCCAAGGAGTACACAAACATGCCCATAAGACATTACCCAAAAAAAATCCAGCCACACAGTCCAACGTCACCATACCGGAAGGTCGTATGAAAAAACCTATACACAGATTCCACTCACAAGTAACTCCCACCCACAAGGCCAGTGTTGCAAGGAACGCAATTAAAACCTTCAAGAACCTCTGCAACAAGCCCTGACTTGACATCATATCAAACTTTCATATAAAACACTCTGGCCCGGTTGTCATCCAAGCGCTCCTGGCTACATAATAAAATCCCTAACATCTGGAAACTTGCCAACATAATACCACTCCTAAACCTTCCAAACCAGCCAGCTCTTCGTATCCACCTACCGCTCTGTATCACCGCTATCTCCAGTATCCTTACTCCATGAAAAAAACTGATCCACAAACAGAATCAAACAAAGGATAACACTCTCCCTCACACAACATGGCTTCATACACAACGACTCCACTATCCCGCTCCACACAAACCTCACACAGTGTTTACTAAATGAGTACAACTAACCACAGGTTCCTTCCCTCCCGCACAATACTAATGGCAATAGACAACATAGCATTCGACACTGACCTCGACGCATTCTATGACAAATGATATTTGACGCCATCCTTCACAACAATAAATGTGGGTAGCCAATTTCATAGCCGGTCGCCATGGCAGGGTCACTTACAATGGCTTCACCTTCGAAAACACTTAAAATCTACAGTGGAGTTCCCCAAGGAGAAATTCTTCCTCTAACCCTTCCCACACGAACTCCCATTACCTTTAGCAAACCACAACAAATCAAGGTCTTCTCTAATCCACATACAACATGGAACAACCACTGGCTGAGGAGCATTTACGAACACTCAAAACCTACACAGTGAAACATAGGACTTCCCACTATAATCCCACCTCAGCATGATAAGTATCTAGTTCTATGCAACAGCACTAAACATCTATCCAAACCACTCCTTAACTGATCTCCAACCCTTAAACAGAATTTAAAAGCTTACCCCCGCCACATACTTTAGGAATCTCTATTCACAGATACTTCACCCCAACTAACAGAACGCATGCACAGTGAATCAACCAAACACGTACTAGATAACCGTCCTCCCAGTTCATTCTTAAACTCTACTCCGCCGTACATACACCCATTACAAACCACACTACCCAGACAAACACGAGTCACATTTTCCCGTTTATGCCATGGACATCACCCATCACAACAGCACTACAAACAGCATTTAAACATATCTCAAGACCCTTCATGTCCACGACGCAACCACATGGAAGACACCGAGTACATAATTGCCCCAACATAGACATACAAACAACATCACTTACTTTACGACCAATGGTCCCGGCCGGTGGACGTGGCTGGCTTCCTAAGCGGTGCGGATATATCAGAAAGAGAGAAGGGACTTAAAGAGGTGTAAGCATATATATATATATATATATATATATATATATATATATATATATATATATATATATATATATATATATATATATATATATATATAGATAGATAGATAGATAGATAGATAGATAGATAGGAAGATAGATTTCTCAATATATCACGGACAAGCTCTGACCACGGAAACCTTCCCGGAGGTGAGGCAATCGTGTGGCCGGTTGCTTCACAGGTCGCAAGTTCCTCGCGTGTTATGACATGACGCTCCACTAATCACTTCGCTCACACCTTCGCACTTTATCTCCCTCTTGAGGCAGCAGTCTGACCCTTGTTCAGGAAGGTGCGTCCTGACCACCACGTTACGTTAGGTTCTGTTGGGTGTGGCCTCTTGCCCGACCATTCACAGGCAGCAGCCGCTTAGGCAAGTACTATATACCTCCCGACTCAGAACGTAGAAGTGATGCCCCGGGACCACCTCACACCCCTCCGTCTCATGTTTGCTGGTCTTACGTTCATGTCTCATTAACCTTCTGTGTCAGACGTAGTGAACACCTTCACATAAACCTCATACTTGAGCCCATTTATCATCTCTTTGTCTTCGGTCTTTGTCTCGCTCTGCCGTGTCACATCTCACTCACTATGTTTCTTCAGTTCATTCTCTTTCTCAAGGTTTGTTGTGGATAAAGACTACTGCTCGTGTCTTGGGGTTCCCAGTGATATATGACATAATATTCTTTCATACCAGCATGAAACAACGTGTGTTTACAACTGTGTTTAGCAATCTGATTGTATGGGTTGAGATGCGTTGTTTAGCAATCTGATTGTATGGGTTGAGATGCGTTGTTTAGCAATCTGATTGTATGGGTTGAGATGCGTTGTTTAGCAATCTTATTGTATGGGTTGAGATGCGTTGTTTAGCAATCTGATTGTATGGGTTGAGATGCGTTGTTTAGCAATCTGATTGTATGGGTTGAGATGCGTTGTTTAGCAATCTTATTGTATGGGTTGAGATGCGTTGTTTAGCAATCTGATTGTATGGGTTGAGATGCGTTGTTTAGCAATCTTATTGTATGGGTTGAGATGCGTTGTTTAGCAATCTTATTGTATGGATTGAGATGACGTTGTGTGCGTATGAGTTATGTGTCACCGTCAGACGCAGGTGGCTTCGCCAAGGAACAAAGAGAGTGAAGGTAGCGTGAAGGAAGGAAGAATAATGAGGGAACTGGGATGCAGAGGCGAAGAAAGGTACCGTCAAGACACTGACGACAAGAGAAGGCAGTGTGGCATCAGAGGGAAGGATGGTAGAAGTAATGACACTGCAAGAACATACATAAGAACTACCATGCCAGATGCGGAAGCTATCACGGCAGACCAGGAAGCTAACACGGCAGACCAGGAAGCTAACAAGGCAGACCAGGAAGCTAACACGGCAGACCAGGAAGCTATCACGGCAGACCAGGGAGCTAACAAGGCAGACCAGGAAGCTATCACGGTAGACCGGGGAGCTAACACAGCAGACCAGGAAGCTAACACGGTAGACCAGGGAGCTAACACAGCAGACCAGGAAGCTAACACGGTAGACCAGGAAGCTAACAAGGCAGACCAAGAAGCTAACACGGTAGACCAGGAAGCTATCACGGTAGACCAGGAAGCTAACACGGCAGACCAGGAAGCTATCACGGCAGAACAGGAAGCTAACAAGGCAGACCAGGAAGCTAACAAGGCAGACCAGGAAGCTAACACGGCAGACCAGGGAGCTAACACGGCAGACCAGGAAGCAATCACGGCAGACCAGGAAGCTATCACGGCAGACCAGGAAGCTAACACGGCAGACCAGGGAGCTAACACGGCAGACCAGGAAGCTATCACGGCAGACCAGGAAGCTAACACGGCAGACCAGGAAGCTATCACGGCAGACCAGGAAGCTAACACGGCAGACCAGGAAGCTAACACGGCAGACCAGGAAGCTATCACGGCAGACCAGGAAGCTAACACGGCAGACCAGGAAGCTATCACGGCAGACCAGGAAGCTAACACGGCAGACCAGGGAGCTAACAAGGCAGACCAGGAAGCTAACACGGTGGACCAGGAAGCTAACAAGGCAGACCAGGAAACTAACAAGGCAGACCAGGAAGCTAACAAAGCAGACCAGGAAGCTAACACAGTAAGCTAACGGCACACCAGGAAGCTAACACAATCAATAAGCTAACACGACACAATATGAAGCTAACAAGACACATTAGTAAGATAACACAACACACCAATACACGACACATCAGTAGAATAAGACGACACATCAGTAAGCAAAGGCAACACATCAGTCAGCTAACACGACACACATATTAAGCTAACATGACGGTATCATCAAGCTAAGAAGACACATCATTAAGACTGGACGACACGCGAGTAAGCTAAGACGACACCTTAGTACGGCAACACCAGAAGAGTAAGCCAACACGACACATGGGCGAGCCAAGAGCAAGGCGGTAGTGGCGGGCGGGCGGGCGTGGGACCACTAAAATTATCATGTTTGGGGGTTCCGGCGGTGTGGGCGGAGGAGCGAGTACCCTACCAGCCCGCCTGGCGACACACCCCCCCACCACATCCATCCCTCCCCTCACTCAACTCTCACTCAACTCTCTCTCTCTCTCTCTCTCTCTCTCTCTCTCTCTCTCTCTCTCTCTCTCTCTCTCTCTCTCTCCACGAGTGTGGACGTATTTTACGACGACGTCTTGCCTTGAGGTAAGGCTGAAGCGAACACCACACGAGAGAGAGAGAGAGAGAGAGAGAGAGAGAGAGAGAGAGAGAGAGAGAGAGAGAGAGAGAGAATTCTAACCTAACTGGATAGATATTTTGAAAATATGGTAATGACCACGTCATTATATATATAGAGAGAGATACATAGATAGACAGACAGACAGATAGATAGATAGATAGATAGATAGAGAGAGAGAGAGAGAGAGAGAGAGAGAGAGAGAGAGAGAGAGAGAGAGAGAGAGAGAGAGAGAGAGGTCAGTCCAACCAGGAAATACCGTAGTGCAGAACCGGTGTCAGATCGCCGAGAACAAAGAGACCTAAATAGACTACAAAAGCGAGGAAGTCTCTAAATCGTGACGAGACCTCCAGCAGCTACCACGTGCGCTTATTTATATATATATATATATATATATATATATATATATATATATATATATATATATATATATATATATATATATATATATATTACACAGCAGGAGTGGGAGGTGGGAGTCGATGCCTGGTTCTCGGGGACCTCAGTACGGGTAGCGGCGAGCGAGCAGGCATCACCTGACCCGGAAGTTGGCCGGCGCTGCAGGTGACGCGTCTGACCCAGGTCAGTCCACGGACCGGTGGGCCCACAGTGACCCCCTCCCCATGGGGGACGTATCGGGGCCTCCCCTGAGGAACAGGTTGGTGGGTTATACCCTCTCCCTGGGGGAACTGATGGCTCATCCCGGCTGCCCCCGAGGGAGGGTCGGTCGCCTGGTCCGCTAGATTCCCTCCCAGGGGAGACGAGTCTCTTGGCTCCGATGTGATACCGTCTGGTGTCTCTCCCTCCTCCTCCTCCTCCTTCTCCCGTGTTGGGCCTCCCTCGCCCACCTGTGACTCACCAGTCAACCAGTGACCTCACCGTCGCCCTACTCTCATCGCACCTCCCTCCCTTCCTGGCTCGTGCCTCCTCCCGTTCCCTTACCCATCAACTCCCACTCCCCCATGATGTCCTCTCCCACCCCTGTCATGTTCTGCACCTCGCCTCCCTCGTTGGTAGCCCATTCTCCCCGAGAATCATGTTGAAGGAATGTTCCTCCTTCCTTCCTTCCTTCCTTCCTTCCTTCCTTCCTCCGGCTTTTATAAGCCTCATTGGTATATGTACTCGTGACACTTGCCAGATGCTTCTGGTAGTATTGCACATGGTTAGGTATTGCCAGGTGAGTGGCGTGGCGTGGATTACATCATGGCGTGGGTGGCATGGCGTGGGTTACATCACGGCGTGGTGCGGACGTCTCGGCATGTGTCGCTTGGTTTGATTTTGATTGGAAGACGTTGAAAACATCGGTGATGGTATGGGTGAAGGGAACAAGACGAGGTGACAGGTGGAGGTCAGTAGAGAGCGCAGGGAGAGACGGTACAGTGACACAGGAGGGGTAACGGCTGGGCCAGAGAGGACCCAGGACCGTATGACGTCTTCCAGTTGGAACTGCGTTGATGACGCTGAGTATATAGAGTGTGTGTCTGGTGCATGACGTGATGTACAGATGTTGTTAATCTCTGATGGTAATACAAAGATCAGAATTATAAGACATGCAGGTACAGAATGGACTTATTACGTCCATGTTTAGTCTGACGGTTATTTATAATAGTTACGTGATTTTGGCAGTCGTGTTACATACGCAAACAGAACTGGGTAACGTAACATGGGTACATATGAGAGATGTACAATATAGAGAGCTTTAAACAGATTCTTGTCGTACATGTTGTTATCTGATCGTTACGGATGGAAAATTAGAGTGAGGCATACTTTTATGTAGCTGTCTGCATAGCTCAGGGCATGGCAAAATTTCAAAGTTTTCCTCCTGAGTGATCAATGCAGTCTGCATCAGCGCGGAACTGTGCCTTTAGTTGGGAGCAGACAGGCATGTGTGGAAAGATTATCACCTGAGTCATGACGCTTTTATAGTGACCGACACGACACGGGCAAAACATTGCTCCAGTCAGAGGACATCTTGGGTGAAGGTATTCGTCTCTTCGATGTATATCAACTGACTTATATTTCTCTCTTGTGTCTCCCCTAATGATGTGATTATTACACGAAAGTGCACTTGGGAACTTATCGTGTTTCATTTTCCCCTTGGACTCTTAGGAATATATATATATATATATATATATATATATATATATATATATATATATATATATATATATATATATATATATATATATATATATATAAAGGCTACAGTTCTAGTCTTCAGTAAATAGTGAGTGAATGACAGAGGGAATAGCTTCCTGCAGGATGTGTTGTTAGAACCGCGTTGGAGTTAAAGAGGATTACATCATGAGCTTGGAATTCGACGAGATAACTCGGTGCCATGAGAAGACCATACTGTCGAGTTCGCAATGGGTGCAGCTGGATCAAGAGTTTATCTTCTTTTTTTCCTGAAAACTAATGAGATTATTATCATTGCAGACAGCATTAGCCACTCTGTCCCGCAAGAATCTTTCGGTATACAGAAGCATTGTATCGTCAGGCGTTGGTGAGTACACCATCAAGTTGTCCATATTCTCTTCCTTGTGGGATACGAGGCCTGAGCTGACATTTCACATGATTAGTTTGGAGAGGTCTGATGTGGGGTACAAGGATGACTGGGACAGGATCTGTGGGTATTGGTTCCCGTAGCGGCCGTAGCTGAAGTTGGTTATGGTCGAGGGCTCGACCTGCGATAGCTTATGTTTGATAGTGGGTCATTTCATGCAAGGATTTTGGGGTCACGTAGAAGGTAAAGTGTAAGAATTAGGAACGGGTAAGGGGTACCTGAGACACATGGCACGAATAATGCATTTTAAGACCTTTAACTGAATCAGTGATTATGGAAAAGGCAAGTTCATTTGTTATATTCATTACCCTAATCGACATGGGACAGCCTAAATTAGTCTCCCAGCTTGATTTTACACATCACGGGAACGAAGAAGTTTCGGATCGCCACAGACAGGTGGATGGTGTGATAACCTTGTCCAGGCCTTACCTACTGCAGGTAAAATATCTTAGCGTTGTCAACACATACCAGTTTCCTCGCCTGCGAGGCGATCAAGAAGCGTCGACGTCATAAGACCGGATACATACGTTGGTGGACCGCTGGGGGTACCAATATTAATGCCTAGTTAGGTGCACGAGGAACATGATTCACTTACATCACCATTAAGCATTAGGAAATAAATCTCAGCTCCAAGATGCTCATCGAAAATCAAAACTTGGGGAGTGTTGATGACTACGCCACACTGACTGGCAGAGTGTTTTAACTGGTCAAAGAGAGCTTGAGTGAGTGTCAGGTGAGGAGGTGTTGAGACAGATGTCAGTAGCATTACGCAGCACAGTGGCATCAATGCCACTTTCAAGGCTGATGAGAAGTTTATGACACAGAGCATTAAACAGTGTCGGGTTGAGGACCCCTCCCTGTGGAGTCCCTACTGCAAAAGAAAGCGATTCGCTTACGAGTCCAGTTGTTCTTACGAATCTTGGTTCTGTGTTAATTTGTCTGCATTACCTCGATCTCGCAAAAGTCGTCGATGACCGCAAGCATGCCAGTAGAGAAGGAGTCAACTATTAGAGAGTTTAGAGATTGCGTACTTTAAGAGCGCATGACTGTGATCATTTATAAGGTCATGCACCACAGATACACTGACACGTCTGTGTACAAAAGTGGAGACCTGTGTAAGATCAAGGTACCCGCCGTGCACAAGGGTTGGTTCAGATGTAGGCTAATGGGTGAAGTTGTGATCAGTGATGAATGACAGCAGACTGGGACCATTCTGACTGGTGGTGGTGACCCCAAGGTTAGGTTAGGTATGAGTTGAGGTCCCCAGTGAGGATGAATTCCTCCAACCTGGGAGAGGGAAGCTGTTTGTAGTTATGTTTCCTGATTTGATATAAGTATTAAGTATGTCAAGGTGAGCACTGTTAGAGGTAACTCGGGGAAATGATGAAGGTTATCGGGAGAGTCGGATCCACAAATGAGATCCTGAGGGATAGATGGGTGACAAGGTCGTTTCCTTTGGTGTTCTTGTTAGACTTGCAACCTGACATACTGTAAACACAGAGGGTGTTGTGCTCGAGGGGGAAAAGTTCCTGAATGTGGATTATGTTAGCGGAGATTAACTCGGTAAGTCTTTTCTTAAGACTACATACATTCCAGATCTGATACTTTCGTTCATGGGCTGGCCTCCTGAACTTCTCTCTTCATTATAATCAGATGGCTGATCATTTCAGTTGCTTTATTATAAACGCGGTAAAGCTGGATCTACCTACCTCACCTACTTAGTTACCAAAGTAAGAAATTCTTTACCTGTTTCGCGTTGCATGTTCCTTCCTGAGGTGTTAGGGTCAGTGTCCCCTGCTGAAGTTCGTTTTCATTCAGGATTCCAGCATGAAGGTGGGACTCACCAGGTGCCTCGTCAGGAGTGTGGGTCTGGTTGGGCCGGTGCGCCTTATGCTGTCTTTGATGATAACCTCATTCACTCTCAGCTAAATGGTGATGGGAAATCAAGCTGTGATGGTACTCTGAAGGTGTCCCATGTCACCTACGGCAGTCAGTATGAGAACTGAGCTTTCCCTTCCTAGAGTCACCGACTTTACCAAAGGCCATGAAGCAGCCTTTAATGCCACGTGTCTCAGCAGTCCCACATCCGCTCTAAAATTTGCACAACACCCTTGACAAGATATCTAAGACGCCAACTCCCTGTATGAAACAGCCCGCTTACATGTACTAGGCTATCGCAGGTGGCTTGACCTCAGCCAATTCTCACTATGGCCACCACGGGAACAAATAGCAACTGATGTTCTACCAGTATTCTTGGCACATCAGAGTGAACTATCATCCTGGTCAGCTCAGTCCTCATTACCGACAAGGACTCGAATATGAACAACTAAGAGTGCTTTCCAACATACAGTGCTTCTGTACAATGATGAATCCTTTGCGGGCTAGCAGGCGCGGCTTATACCGTCTGCAATGATAACCTAATTCACTCTCAGTAAGAAAACCTTTGGCCTTTGGTCCAGCTCTACTCATTGCAAAACGGTACAGCACGCTATTACATGGCGCTGAGATATGTTGTCCAATGTCGAGTTCAAACTGTAACCCCTCTCAAAACTCCAACACTCTCCGGAGGGAATGTCCTACAAGAAACACTATTCCTTCCATCATTCATTCCCTGCTTTCCGAAACCTAGAACAGTGGCCTACTTACCCGATCCACTTGGATAACCACCCGCCGATCCCGCCACATTTGGCCGCGAGGAAGTAAACCTCTTGAGGCATGGTGAAAGACCAGGCAGCTTTAGCATTGTGGACTACGATCCTATTAGGTCTAGGAAATACCAAAATGAAAAGCGCAGGTCCTGTACTAGGCAGTGTGATATTGTAACAGTCAGAATAGGCTTAGGGTACAGTTACAACTGGGAAGTCTCGAGAAATCATGATCCTAAGCATTCCAACTCTCTTCCGCACCGGATGATCTCAAGTTCGGGAGATTATATTCGTAACTGTACTGATAGTAGTGATTTCAGACATCAAGGCCCTCCAGTTCCGAATACTTTGTGACTACTTTACACGGGTTACCACAAGCACTGGTCTACAGTAACCTGGTGCTCATCAGAAAAGTTGGTCTAATACTGGTCGACGTTAAGGCAGTGCTGACCAGAAACATCGGTCTACGGTAGACCAGTGCTCACCACGAATACGGATCTACGGTAGACCAATGCTAACCACAAACATGGGTCTACGGTAGACCAATGCTAACCACAAGCACGGGTCTATGGTAGACCAATGCTCACCACAAACATGGGTCTACGGTAGACCAATGCTCACCACGAACATTGGTCTACGGTAGACCAATGCTCACCACAAACACTGGTCTACGGTAGACCAATGCTCACCACGAACACTGGTGTACGGTAGACCAATGCTCACCACGAACACTGGTCTACGGTAAACCAATGCTCACCACAAACACTGGTCTACGGTAGACCAATGCTCACCACGAACACTGGTCTACGGTAAACCAATGCTCACCACAAACACTGGTCTAGACCAATGCTCACCACAAAGACTGGTCTACGGTAGACCAGTGCTCACCACAAACATGGGTCTACGGTAGACCAATGCTCACCACAAACACTGGTCTACGGTAGACCAATGCTCACCACAAACACTGGTGTACGGTAGACTAATGTTCACCACAGACTAGTGTTCGTGGTGGACACTGTGGGTGAGAGCCTGCAGGCACAGCCCTGGTCCTCCACCTGCCTCATTCTTTTTACATAACATGAATCACACGCGCCACACGTGTGTCACTGTAGTGGTGTTAGTGGGACTGTAAACCATAAGATTATCCACAAATACGAAGAACTGAAGAAAAAAGAATAAAAGAGTAGTATACATAGCATGTATGACTGTCTGTATGATATATTCCAGTTCCAAATACACTGGAAAATTAAGGATCTGCATATAATATCCTTTCTTCATAAAATACAAAATCAAGGGTTGTGAAATTACTCCCTTGAGTTTCAAAGAGTTTTTCAGTTACATTGATACACGGCTGGAGGTGCACGTATCCCTCCCCAGCATACCAGTTAATCCTCCTCTGGTACACGGTTCGTTGAGTGAGAACGTCTCACCCGAGTGTACGTACAATGTTGAGTCAAGTTAAAGTAGGGAAGCTTGGCCGTGGGGATTCCCTGCTTCCTCTGGTGAAACCCACCTGCTGCTGCTGGGGACAAGCAAGAGCTCCTCGACCTATATCTTAGTGCTCTCTTTCTTGACGATAACTGACAACGGGGATAGCCACGTCCAGCTTTGATTCATTACACTTTGACTTAGTCTATCTTTATATGTATTCACATCTTAAAGTTGTTCAAGGAATATATATATATATATATATATATATATATATATATATATATATATATATATATATATATATATATATATATATATATATATATATATAAACTTCAACTCGACTGTAGAGAGCATATATGTTTGAGGACGCCGGCCTCAAACAGCCAAATTGTTCAAAAGAGTAACAGTAACATACATAAATATATATAAGATAAGGTATCGCCATACATCTTTAAGACCATATACGTTCAGCTTTTAATCAAGGGGTAACTGAGCGAACGGAAGAGATTACTGATCTCTTGAAAGAAAAGAAGAAAAAAGCGCGAACAACTCTGGAAACGTATTGGAATTCCGGGCCTATTTGGGATCCATAACCTCGTGACCTGGTTCCTGCCCTGGCCAGGTCCATTTGACCTCGTTCTACAGGGGCAATGTTAGGGAATTACTGGAAGTTGTTTGAAGCCTTGATGAGACTGACCCACTCAGGAGAACCCGTCTGCGTTACGACGACGCTACGACTCTTGAGCACAAGATACGACTCCTGAGGGCGACGGTACGACTCTTGAGCACAAGATACGACTCCTGAGGACGACGGTACGACTCGAGCACAAGATACGACTCCTGAGGGCGACGGTGCGACTCTTGAGCACAAGATACGACTCCTGAGGACGACGGTACGACCTTTGAGCATGAAGGTACGACCACGTAGATGGGATAATGGTCTGGCCCTGTCCCACCCCCCTTAACCTGACCCATAGGAATCAAATCAAAAGCCAGGCCATCTTACCGAAGAGCCGTACCATCATACCCAAGGGTGGTGTCAGCTCTCTGTCGTAAACTGTACGTAAATCAGTCAGCTCTCTGTCGTACACTGTACGTAAATCAGTCAGCTCTCTGTCGTACACAGTATGTAAATCAGTCAGCTCTCTGTCGTACACTGTACGTAGATCAGTCAGCTCTCTGTCGTACACTGTATGTAAATCAGTCAGCTCACTGTCGTACACTGTACGTAAATCAGTCAGCTCTTGTCGTACACTGTATGTAAATCAGAGATAATACAGTTCGCTTAAGATTAGCTCATTACATGGACGTAGATTAAATATACTGGAATTAGCATATATGAATCCATCAACAACTTAACATTAAAGATGGCCTGAACCTCGTTGCATACTCATCCTACTTTATTTCACAAACTGAAATAGGAGAAGAATGAAGTAGGGTAACTGCCACATAGCCTATAGAATCAACTGTTCGGCTTTTCAAGATAAGGCATTGGAGAGGTGATGTAACCATACAATAACTTGTAATCTGGTGTAGATAACCAGTCACTTGATAGACTATCATCAATCAGTATGTGTCAGTGACCTTTCGAGTATTTAATTGGCCATTCGTATCGCTGCTCAGACATAACGGACACATCATTTTATAGAAAATGTCGAGATTGTTTCATGTCTGATTTTCATCCGTTTCATATGGTTGGTTTGTATCACTGTTGTGCTCCGAGGTGGAGGATGAACAGCTGGGTTGGCTTTGAGCTGTCTTTCCTCTCCATGATTTAAACACGGACGGGCACCGTGATGTACGTGGGTGGGCTAGTGCTAACCAGGGCAACACACGGGGATCTGTGTTGGTCACGAGAGCGGTGGGACTGCCGGGGTGTGTTAAAGATTTGCAGAGGGAGAGGTTGTCTGCCTCGCCTCACTGTGAACAAAGGTAGGGTAGCTCGACTGCTGCTCGAGCCAGAAAATGGATTATGGCATATCAGATTTATATATATATATTTTTTTTTCATTGGCTATTTGCTCGTTGCTCGTGTATTTCGCCAGAGCTACGGCCAGAGAAGGGAGGAGGTGAGCTGTGTTACACTTAGGCACCACAAACATTACATGCTGTTGCGCGCCTTGCTCTTCAGTTGGTGCTCGTGAAGTAACAGGTTTGGACTGCGGCCATGCGACGCAAAGGATATGGACTTTGGAATCCCAGTGGAGCAGCTCCTGCCCGTCACTTGTATTTCGGTCTCGCTGAGATCCGATGATGGACAAGGTTTCCTCAACTCACCTGAGACTCCGACCCGCTAGAATGAATCTCCGACCTACTTCAGCTGTGGCTACCCTCAGTTTCTGCCATTCCGTACAGACTGTCCAGATTCCTTTATCATCGGCCATATATAATTTGAGGCTGGGATCTCCCACCTCTCTTTTAGCCAGAGTGGTATGAAAAGCTTTTTGTGCCCTCGGGCTCCCACCTCTCTTCTTCAGTCATCCCTTTCCGTTCATCGCAATGTTGCTTCTTCTCCGTAACTGTTCTAGAAATATTATTTCGACCTCTGTTTTCGTGAGCTGTCTGCGTGTGTCCCAGCTCCTGTGATCTGTATCCTCGTCAAGCGTCTAGCTGCTGCTTCCCATAGCTACGGTGTGGAGACTGGTCACACGAGGACCGACCGTTATGACGTCTTTGCTCCTACACCGAATCTGTGGAGTACTCTTCAGTTTTCTTTTATCATTCCTTGTCCTATAACCTTTCCATAGTCAAAAGTAATGTCAACAAACACACGAGAAACTAAGATTCATCTTTCCTGCATGATTTATTTTATTCATACACGTTGTGTAACCTTTCATACTCGATGGTCGTGATTATGTTAATATTTTGCCTGCGTTGGATGGCTACTGTGATAAAGAAAAAGGAATCCTCAACACCTCACGATACCATTAAATGTTCAAGAATTATGTTACCCTAATTCCTTTACTTACAATTACCACAGGACTTCTTTCTAAAAAAATGTCTTTGTGTTACCCAGGACGTCCCTCCGGAAGCTTCCTCAACCCATGGCTGCGCTACGTCCAGTAGCATGTTAGGCAGTAATGTACGTTACATTTTTCCGACAACGTTCGTTTTCCAGGTTTGTAATTGAAGTCATCAATGAGCCGTATACTCGTAACACAAAACATGAAGTGTACGACCTAAAGTTACACGACACAGTTTACTCTTGAAACTAATACGAGTTCCACATGCTTCCGGTACTAGTACAATTCTGCCAATTCTTCCTTTAGGTAGCAAGTATCAGAACAGGTAGTTAAAAATGTAAGACCTTCGCTTGCTGGCGTACATGAACTGACAGAGAGAACATGTCTTTTTTTTTTTGCACTGTCTACATTCCTCCATGTTTTCTGAATGTGGCACAACATTGACAACGTAGCCTTGGTTTTATCATACTTAAGTCTCTCCATCAGGTATAAACTGGTTCGGCTCAGACATTTACGTCCTCGACGTCAAGAGTCTTTGTGTGCTCAGTGCATGACGAAAGATGTAAGGATAACATTAAATACATTTCACTTGTATCAAGAGAGAGAGAGAGAGAGAGAGAGAGAGAGAGAGAGAGAGAGAGAGAGAGAGAGAGAGAGAGAATGGGAGGAGGAATAACACGTAAGTAAGATCTCGCAACTGACGACATTTCATCGTTCACGGATTGTACGTCGCCACACTCCCAACTGCTAGGCTAACTTACATCATTACTCTTTGTGGTCGTGTTCACCGTCGTGTAATCCTTCTGTTCGTGAGGTGGCGTAATGAAGAGTTTGTTTGTAGTCCACTTGATGTGTGCAAGCCTGACGAAGTAGTAGTGAGACGGTTCGACCTTGTGTGAAGACCCAACAACCGTCTTTGAATACCCCTATAACTTAGTTTCCTTCCTTCTCATACACCAGTAAATGTCAGCGTTGATGAAGGCTAATAAAGATCAACGTAGGTTTAAGTTGACTTTGAAGACTTCGCTTCGAATCATAAACCGTCTCTTTACCACGACCAAATGAATCGTTAGTCTGACGAAGTAGTAGTGAGACGGTTCGACCTTGTGTGAAGACCCAACAACCGTCTTTGAATACCCCTATAACTTAGTTTCCTTCCTGACGAAGTAGTAGTGAGACGGTTCGACCTTGTGTGAAGACCCAACAACCGTCTTTGAATACCCCTATAACTTAGTTTCCTTCCTTCTCATACACCAGTAAATGTCAGCGTTGATGAAGGCTAATAAAGATCAACGTAGGTTTAAGTTGACTTTGAAGACTTCGCTTCGAATCATAAACCGTCTCTTTACCACGACCAAATGAATCGTTAGTCTTCGTAATTGAATGTTCAGTGTTTGGACAAGGGAGCGCGACACATTAAAGGTTATGAATGCCTGAGCATTATTGCTCATGTCGAAATGCTGCTCCTAGATCATATTTCTCAATATTAAAGGCGCACTGGATGGGCTGAGAGGCCGCAGTGGCCCGAACGGCAATAGCACAGGTTGGGTAGGGCCAGTGATTGGAAAGGCAAAGCGGGATGTGAGTGGGTGGCGCCGAGCGGGAGAGATACCTTCACCACCAGGAGCGGAGTGCTGGGAGGCCTCCACTTTCGTATTAGACACTTAAAGGAATATATTGGTTGGGTGAGGCGTCATATCCCATTGTACACTCTGTACGTGGTAAAAGCTCTTAAGACTCCGAGCCATACTGTACTGTTTGGCTTGTATCATATTATTTTGGTGTATTTTATATATTGCGAAATATATATAGCTGGTTTCCACTATTTTGTCATTCTTAAAAGGATAAGATACCAACTCCGGTGTTACAGAAAGTATTTCTTTTCAAGAGCATTGCCTACTTTACGGTGGGAAAAACAAAAACTTCGTGTACTTGTATACGTGCCATATATCATTCATTGATCATTATATTTAGTTACAGTGAGTTAGAGTTCTATCCCTCCCACCCCAGCCGCCATGTACCCACCATATGATTCATCTTTACCAGAGACAGACTTGAAGAGGGGCATACAACGGGTGATCCTCGATGAACGCCCTACTTTGCCTCATGAGCTTTGTTTCTGATACGTTGTCACCTACAGTCTTCCCCCACTGGCCTCACCCGACACACGTTGGCTTAGAGATCTTCAGCTGTACCACGCCCTTTGGTAGGCCGATCCAGGACTCCCACTTCGGGATGTGAGTGGGATCAGTCCCTCACTACCCGACTCGTGTGGATGGGATTTCTGTGCCTTTACGGTGTCGTGGGCTGGAACAGTCATGACATACAGTTGGCACAAGGATTTCTTCTCGGATTTTCTCGAAGTGTTCACTTGTGATCTGTCCGTCAGTTTTCACGTCTGCCCGAGCCAGTGATGACCTTAGCTGTTCGCGACGCAGATATTTTCTAAATAATCAATTCCTTGAGCTGCGTGACCGCATCCATCACCAGATGTGCGTGATGACACAACACGCACTCAGGTGTGTTGCTAGGGGTACCTGGTGTTGCGAGGTATCCAGTACTGTGTTGCTCTAGCTCTCACAGATGAGAGTAACTTCTTTAGAAATTATTGGTGCCAGTTGTCGGTGTAAAAAGGTAAAGTCCTCAGAAGAAAGCCTCGGCTAAACCATTCAGTTAGCAGAGGTCAGTCTGTCCTCGTGAGACCAGACACTGTTCTCGTGGTCGGAGGGAAGCAGGGCTGCTGCAGATCCCGTGTTACATACATCACTAACGTTATAGATTGGTCACATGCAGCGTCTGAGGTACTGTTACCTTTACTGTGAAGCTACTTCGCCAATGATCCCTTCACAGGCCATCGTGCGATTGACCTGGCCGGCCCTCAGGAGTGAAACAAGTGGCATCTGTCTGTGGTGTAATGAACGAAACTGTACTGTACTCGTTAACCCAGTTTCATGAGGCCGGCTATAGTCTAGGCTGGGAGACACAAGGATGATGCCAGTCTAAGTTGTGGACGAGAGTCCGACTCAGTTCGATGATGCTATGTTGACACAGCTGATCCTCGCGAGTAACTTATTGGAAATTGAAGCCGAGTCGCCGCTAAATCCTCAGCCAATTTAGCTGCGGACACTCCTCTGGATGAAGAGAAAGAAGATGGGATGACTCAGACGAGGTCCCGCTGATGAAGGCGTCTTGGGTCCGGGAGACAGTCGATGCAATCCCCAAGGTACATCTTCAGGGTTCTTTTGTTCTCTTTGACCATCAATCACAAGACTGACAATATCCCCAGGTTGTGTAGCTCGTCCCCTACACCCACGACAGGGAAGGTCCTCGAAGCGCTGATGTAACACTCGCCATCATCCACAGCTGGCTCTTCCTCAAGCGGTTCGTCTACATCTTCGTCTTCACCTTCCCTGACGATTGTGAGTGTCTCACGTTCTTACAGAAGAGGAGGTGGAGGACACGGAGTAAATCATTATACATAATTTGTTACTGATGTTTAAAGGAGTGTTGTGTGACTGCACTGATCAGGAACTATTCATTCTTTTCGTAAGAAAATGTATGAAATTTCCCCTCTCATCAGTTAAACTTAGCCCTCACATCCAGCATCTTCTAACCCCACTTCGTCCAGATTTGGGAGTAAATACTGCGGTTGAAAAGAATGATGGATCCCTTGGCCAGGCGTGTCAGAAGATAAGAGGAAGAAGAAAAGAGACAGTTGTAAACACGGGATGTGGGGAAAGTGTAGTGGCCCGGGAGAGTTGTGTGTTGACGGAGGCGGCAGCAGTGAAAGCCAAGGAGTTGGGAAGAGTGGTTGAAGTGGGAGGGGTGCTCGGTGAGGTAAGGTTAGGGTGACGGGGTAGGACTTGATAGGATGACTGAAGTGCGATGCGAGGGTTGCAGGGGGGGGAGTGTGGTGGTCGATTCCTCAGACGTCACGCAGACGATGGCGTCACTGGGTCGACAAAAAGTGTGCCCCGCTTCCCCGGCCAATCAATACCTCACTACCACTCCAGCACCTGCTTACCAACGGATCTCCCGCACGAACGAACGCTCAAATCCGGGTTAAAGAAAACAAAGCAGAAGAATTATCACGTCATTACACAGACGCAGGGAACAGGAACGTGAAGTTAATTCGTGTATTAAATCAAACGTAAAGATGTTAGTTATACCAAACAATATATTATACATTCACTGAGACCTCGCATATTACTTTGATTCAGACGTTTTGGATAAAGCGAATACGAACAACAACGTGCGGTAGGAAAATTAATGATCATTAAGAAATAATCCCCCACTCACCTAACACAAATGGCCTTGGCTGATGACGCGTTAGAGGGTATCGGATATTCAATCATCCATCATTCATTCTTCACCCGTCACTCTTCACCCGTAACTCTACCACACATCACGCCTCGCCCATCTCTCTACATGTCAGTCTTCACCCGCTATTCCACATGTCACTCTTCACCCGTCTCCCTACATGTCACTCTTCACTCGTCTCCCTACATGTCACTTTTCACCCGTCTCCCTACATGTCACTCTTCACTCGTCTCCCTACATGTCACTCTTCACCCGTCTCCCTACATGTCACTCTTCACCCGTCTCCCTACATGTCACTCTTCACACATCACTTTACATGTCGGTCCTCACTTGCTAATGACTCTTCACCTGTTACTCTTCACATGTAATCATCTCTCACCGCCCGTCATTTTCACCCATGCCCATCCCCCACCCGTCGACTCCATTGGAAGATCATAAGTCAACCTTCCCAGGTTTCTGTATATCCAGATATCCTTGGAATACGTCCAGTAGGTCTAGATAGTTTCTCCCCACTCTGCAAAATGTCACGGACCCCGCCTGCCTGCCTGCCTGCCAGGGGCCATACCGCCAGTGGAAACTCACCTCCGGAGGGGTCGTACCACCGGACCACAATCACATCAAAGAACTGGTCTTTCCAAGGGTGTCCCTTGCTACTGATATACAGAGTAGCCTTGCAGGTCCAGGAACCCCCCTGGAGACAGAGGTCCTGGAGTTCTATGATTAACGGGATGTGGATAACTCATGAACCTCCTGCAGGCCTTGCCCTGCCCGGCATCAACAAAGGACTCTACTAACTCCCCCTTCGACGTTCATGGTCGTCGGCCGCTAGGCATCCGAGATCCCTACCATAATGCGACCTTCTATGTTGGTGCCGCTATGCATCTAATTCCATCATCCCATACCTGTTCCAAACACTCGGTTCTCCACGCCCTGTCAATATACCCGTGTCTGTAAGTCCAAAACACGAGGGAAGTTATCCCTTTACCCTTCCTTCATTACATATCATCAAGCGGGTGGATGTGGTGCAATTGTCTCAGTGTAAAAGACCCCTAAACACACACCCGGGTCATGTGGAGGTCTTCAACCCGGCCCTGAGTGCCATGCAAGACAGCGTTTGCCTGTGGATAGGTCATGCTATCACGCGCCTCACCACACGTGACGCAGGTATCACGTGCACCTCTCTCTCTCTCTCTCTCTCTCTCTCTCTCTCTCTCTCTCTCTCTCTCTCTCTCTCTCTCTCTCTCTCCAGAAGTCGGTAGATCTGTCGTGCCTCCTCCAGTGATGGTGTTCAGCACCTGAACATCATAACACGTACGTAAGGATGTTTCAGTAACACTGAATTATATAGTGACTGTCATGTTACGTCTGCTACGTCTGAGATGGATTTTATCTGAATCGTCTCCCTGCCACTTTTCACACCACCTCACACCTCACCTTTCCCTCCACTACACACCAGCTGGCTCCCTCCACCACACACACACACACACATCTCTCCATCTTCTCTCCTCCCGCCTCACTAGTAGTTGCCTCCACTACCACTTCTCTCTGCCACCCATGTATTCCAGGACGATACCGTCTCTCCCACCACCCAGCCACCTTAACAACGGGCCCCTCTAACCTTCCACCCTGAGTTACCCCTCGTTAAGGAGCTATTACACCAATGAAGGAAGCCCCCATTAGGCAGGCACGGAGCCATCTGGAGGCGGGCCAGGCAGCTGGGCCAGGCACGTGACGAGGTACTGGTGGGAGCTACATGCCACACCCACACCACATCACACCCACACCACATCACACCTACACCACATCACACCTACACCACATCACACCTACACCACATCACACTCGCACCACATCACACTCGCACCACATCACACCCACACCACATCACACCTACACCACATCACACTCGCACCACATCACACCCACACCACATCACATCCACACCACATCACACTCGCACCACATCACACTCACACCACATCACACCTACACCACATCACACTCGCACCACATCACATCCACATCACTTCACACCCACACCACATCACACCCACACCACATCACACTCACACCCCATCACACCCACACTACACCCATACCACATTACACCCACACCACAGTACATTCCACTAACACCCACACTACACTACACCCCATCAACATGTAACCTAGTCGAGCTGTTGTGATCAGTTTCCTGGATCGAAAGATCTCAGCAGTAGTGGTATGACTCGTGAAAGTATAGCTATAGTGGTGGCAGTGGGTGTAGGAACAACAGCGGTGGCAGTGTCAATTGAAGTGGCAGCGGGAGCAACATCTACCGGAGAGGAAGAAGAAACGGGCCGGATCTTACCAGCAGTAACAGCTATACAATGGGTAAAAGACTACCAACAGCAGTGGTAGAGCAACAGCAGCAGCAGAGCGTCAGTAGCAGCAACAACAAGTAAATAATAGCAGCAGCAGCAGCAGCAGCAGCTATGTTATATGAGCAGGGTCTCAGGCATGGACCATCAGGCGTGCCAGTGGGTCAGATTGTGTGGTGCTGGCAGGTGACCAGCTGATCCTCCCTCCCTCCTGCAGGTGTCACCACGAGGCCGTGGGCCCTGTGCTCCAGCAGAGACGTCGTCACATGGGTCACACAGTTTACGACGACAGACATTCGTCCATCCTCTTCCTCCTCCTTGTTTATTTTTCCCTCACCATCGTCTTCATTTCTGTTATTTCCCCTCAATTTTGTTTCTTTACTGCTACCAGGATGACATGAGTATGAGAATGCCCCAGTCATGGCCATCTCGGATTCACCATCAAGCCATCGGGCAGCACACGGAGTGTGTGCGCTCAATTATGTCCTCCCGTAAATTCAACAGCCAGTTAGGAGAAACTCTTGAGATCCAAGAGAAATGCTGTCATCATCTCGCAAGCAACTGAGAAACTTGCTCCGGTGTCACGTAACTCACACAGGAATGAATGCAGTCAAGTATACACAACACTGTGATATCTCTTGACGTCCTCACACTATCGTAAGAACGTGCCCTAATGAGAGGAGTCGGTGGTAATATTTTGCCCGAATGTCAGTCTGGTTAATTCCTCCCCGCGTGGTCGTGTCGCTCCCTGGCAACGTCGTCCGTTTCCCCAAAGTCCTCCGGTGTTGTGAGATAATCAGGCAGGAACCCGATCAATATTGTGGTCATATGACGCAACACATTCATCCCGCGTCGTAAAGTTACGACGCTATTCGTCTGTTGAACTGACGACGTAAACAGTCTTCCAGTGTCATGCGATCACAACACAACCTACCCGTCTAGTGTTAGAAGCTCACGAGGCAACACACTCACTGCCGTAAGTTAATGACACACCACAAACCCCCTCGATTTCTGCGCTGCTGATGCCTGCCTAACACATCCCTCGTGTGGTGTAAGGTCACAACACGTCTCTAAAGTGTTGCAAGTTCAGGACACAGCATAAAAGGACGGACCCTTTTTTTTAGTCAACACCTGCTGCACAGCTTCAGCAACCTGACGCGCATTTTCAGGCATTGCTTTCCTAAGACAACAGAGCAACTGAGCTGAGCTTACTGGAACGCGGCTGAATACACAAACCCCCTAAGCTATTCTTTGCCGTGTTGTCATCTCAGAAAATCCCAAACAACTCTAAAAAAAAGAAATCGTGGGACAGCTTGGCAGGAACATATGCTCCCCAGCAGACGTGTAATCATCACACGTGTTTGATATGTGGCCAGTCTGTTGTTCCTACCATCCAGGTGACATGCGATAAATGGTATACTTAACGTGTCGGTGTCGGCCGGGGATACTCAACCTGCGGTGCGGGGCCAACCCACGAAGGCGATAACCCAGTCGGTCCTCGACGACCATTGGTTAACGCCTCCAGCGACCATGATACCACTTGAAGGAGAATTGTTTCTGAGGTTCTGGTGTGTACTGGCGGGGTCGTGTCCTCGGGTGACGGAGGTTGGTCTCTCTCTCTCTCTCTCTCTCTCTCTCTCTCTCTCTCTCTCTCTCTCTCTCTCTCTCTCTCTCTCTCTCTCTCTCTCTCTCTCTCGTCTGCTGCTGTTTCCCCCCACAACCTTTTTTTTTTACGTTGGGTGCTGGATTTTCCGGCCCATTTGCCATCGCATTAATGATGCGATCTGAGTTGGCGGTGGAGGCCGAGCTTCGCTGTGCACTGGGCAAGAGACAGGGTGACGAAGGACGTCAGAGTTCGTAAAGTAACAAGACAGCCTCAACGTTCTCGCTGAAAGCAACGTTTTTTTTGTGTGTTTTTTTTCCTTCCAGTGGGTTTGTGCGTCACTCGTGAGGTGAAGTGCTTCATGCCATTGCAGCCGTTGTAACCGTTGTATGAAATTAACGATGATGAACAGACTTCCTCTCGGCGACACCGAGAGATAATGTTACAGACTCAAGAGGGGAAAAGGAGACCATTATGATGACCCTCCCTAAAGGGAAACTTGGCAATGAAGATTGAAAATCTCTGGTTTATCTTTTTTTTTCCATATATATTTTTCTAAGCTAGTTTTTCACATGTACGTTGACTGAGTCTGTTGGTGAGGTCAGGAGTCGAGGGAGGTCTGCTGGGGGTCGGGGGTGGTCTGTAGGTAGTTACCAGGGTGGGCCGGGAGGGAGAGCCGTCTCTTGTGTCACAACAACGACACATGTTATTGATGGGGCTGGCTGACCCTGGAACCTAAGATCAAAGTCCTGTATGAGCGCTACTGTTCATCCTGTTTCAAGGACCCATTTCATTTGTCGGAATTCTTCGTTATGTTATAGATTAATACTAATCTTACATATAGTTGTAATTACACAGTTACTTTTCTATTTCTTTTTTTTTTTTCAATCGTTCATCAAGTTTTCGTAATGAAACTCATCTAAGATAATATTTTCAGTAGACAAATTACCTTTTTTAACTCGTGCAAAGAAATGTTTCGGTCAAACGCACACGGTATTAAACATGTGGAATGTGCTATAGTATTAAACATGTGGAATGTGCTATAGTGTTAAACATGTGGAATGTGCTATAGTATTCCTATATTGATCAGTGGTTTTCCGTGCATGTAGCCTTTATATCAAAATTGTAGGAAGGTCAATGATCGTCTCAAAATTGTAGGAAGGCCAATGACTGTCTCAAAATTGTAGGAAGGCCAATGATTGTCTCAAAATTGTAGGAAGGCCAATGATTGTCTCAAAATTGTAGGATGGCCAATGATTGTCTCAAAGTTGTAGGAAGGCCAATGATTGTCTCAAAATTGTAGGAAGGCCAATGATTGTCTCAAAAGGATCCAAACTCACGCCAGGTTCATCAATGTTGATGAAGCTTTCGAAATGAAAGTTCGGCGAGGGAAGAGGCTTTTTCAGTCATCCGAAGGTGCGTAATATAATTTTTTTTGCAAACGTTTATATGCAAGAATGAAAAATAGACGTGACCGGAGTAGAAACAGTTTAAAACTTGGATAAAGGAAGTGCGTAAAATAATTTTTTACGCACGTTTACGTTTATAAGCAAGAAAGAAAAATAGACATAACATCTGAATAAAAATAGTTTAAAGCTTGGAAAAACTTAGCAGGTTGTGTGTGTGTGTGTGTGGCAGATCACAAGAAAGATGTAAGGCAAGATTCCTCCGTACGCCATCTGTTAGCCAATTCTAATCACGGTTTTGTATTCCGTATTAACTTTCTTCTTTGAGGAAAGTAACTGGAACCTTATTTCAAGAGGACTGTAAAGTAAATAATCCTATCACTTTCAAAGAACACTCTAAGAGAGAGAGAGAGAGAGAGAGAGAGAGAGAGAGAGAGAGAGAGAGAGAGAGAGAGAGAGAGAGAGAGCGGATTGTGTGGGAATTCCCTGAGGTAAAACACTGAAATCAAGTTACATTTCACAGAATTTTATGTTAACAAAAAATATTACATTTGTTTCGCAGACGCTAAACTTAGCAAGAACTGGTCCGGTGTACTCCTGCCATCTGTTGGCCACTTCCAGCACTAAAATTTCCTTGCTACCTAGGTTATCTTCCTAGACTGATATAGTATGACCCGTATCATGGAAGCACATTAGGTGCCAAGTTCCATCTTAAGGCACAAACTGCCGTCACAAGAGGTGCTGACGTAGACAGTGACACGGGACACGTTAGGTAGGGACTCATAAGCCGGGAACCACTAAGATCGAATCCTGTGTATTATGGATCGTGATAAGGAAATGGAAAGCTTATCATCATCACCTTAAATAGACTTTATATGTGATAATATATAAAATACGATATATATATATATATATATATATATATATATATATATATATATATATATATATATATATATATATATATATATATATATATATATATATATATATATTTTTTTTTTTATACTATTCGCCATTTCCCGCGTTTGCGAGGTAGCGTTAAGAACAGAGGACTGGGCCTTAGAGGGAATATCCTCACCTAGCCCCTTCTCTATTTCTTCTTTTGGAAAATTAAAAAAAAAAAAAAAAAAAACGAGAGGGGATGAATTTCCAGCCCCCCGCTCCCTCTCCT
The DNA here is from genome assembly GCF_036320965.1 of Panulirus ornatus. Taxonomy (NCBI): domain Eukaryota; kingdom Metazoa; phylum Arthropoda; class Malacostraca; order Decapoda; family Palinuridae; genus Panulirus; species Panulirus ornatus. The sequence continues at coordinate 58,558,194 of NC_092242.1, forward strand.
TTTAGTCGCCTTCTACGACACGCAGGGAATACGTTGGAAGTATTCTTTCTCCCCTATCTCCAGGGATAATATATATATATATATATATATATATATATATATATATATATATATATATATATATATATATATCCCTAAAGACCATTCTTGCTTCGCCTGTTGAGCGCTGATAGTCGTACCTCCGTGCTCAAGGATCGTACCTTCGTGCTCAAGGGTCGTACCTTCGTGCTCAAGGGTCGTACCTTCGTGCTCAAGGGTCGTACCTCGTGCTCAAGGGTCGTACCTCCGTGCTCAAGGGTCGTACCTTCGTGCTCAAGGGTCGTACCTTCGTGCTCAAGGGTCGTACCTTCGTGCTCAAGGGTCGTACCTTCGTGCTCGAGGGTCGTACCTTCGTGCTCAAGGGTTGTACCTTCGTGTTCAAGGGTCGTACCTCCGTGCTCAAGGGTCGTACCTTCGTGCTCAAGGGTCGTACCTTCGTGCTCAAGGGTCGTACCTTCGTGCTCAAGGGTCGTACCTTCGTGCTCAAGGGTCGTTCCTCCGTGCTCAAGGGTCGTACCTCCGTGTTCAAGGGACCGATAATTCAGGGTATTACCATAACCTCAGTAAAGCACATATGGGTCAGTGCTTCATAGCTTTCCAATATCACTGGCGCCCGTCATGGTGAAGAGTAACTCGTTGAGGTTAACGATACAGTTATTTGAACCGTGTAGTGTCTGCGTTATTCCTCCAGGTGGCAGTGCATTCGTTTATCAATAAAGCGTAAAAGATTTATCACATCAGGAACAGTTCTTAATGATGTTCCTTTCTCTTGCTGCAAAAGATAAACAGTTTCCAGTATTTCTTCCCAATAATTTCATTTTTTATTTTAATGTGAAATAGTTTTTTGTACCTATATCTTTATTTTTCACTTCTTTTTACGGTTACCTTTTTAATAATCAACAACACAGCACCTTGGTTCACTACGCCCACATATATCATTCTTGTTTTATGTATTTCTTATAATTACCATCTCTTAGGGATTTTGAAGGGTGAAAGATCATTCGGTCATTAATGGATCATACTGTATTTATCTACAATCACATGACATCACCAGTACCATATAGACATTGCCTTCCCCTCCATAGGAAGGAAGACATTTTCATTTCATTGTTAATGAAACGAATTTCTCCCACATCCTTTAACTGGTGTTGGTATTATGATAGTGTAATTGTACGTGGAGGGAAATATACTGCGTTCATATATATGCATTCACTGGCGAAAGTTCGTGGATGTGTCTATCAGTTATTTCCATCAAGCATTGTGATAGTGTATCTTTGTTATAGATTTAGACACGAAGCATAACTCTCGTGAGGATGAGGATAAATAAACAAACAATAGACACTGGTGATACTGTAATGCAAGAGTCCCTCGTCGTGTTGTTTTCTCTTCTTGAGAATAAAACTTGAAGTCTGAGATCTGAATGCACTTAGGTTTGGCTCGTCCTGTGGCAGGCTGAGGGAGGTGAATCGATCGCTGGCTACTGGGGTGACAGGGGACGTCCGCCCGATGTTTTGCAACACCGACGCATCGTTGACGCGTCTGACCGACCCTGGAACCCTTGGATCAAAGACCCGTACAAACACTGGCATCTGATTGTGGGATTAATGATACGGCTGTGAACCCTCGATTACTTCGCCGTTGTTTGTATTGTTTCACGCACACCAAACTCATTTTGATACGCCTGTAGCATTGGGTTTATTGTAAATGACTGGTGTTTACATGCAGGTGTAAAGGACTGGTGTTAACATGCAGGTGTAAATGACTGGTGTTTACATGCAGGTGTAAATGACTGGTGTTTACATGCAGGTGTAAAGGACTGATGTTTACATGCAGGTGTAAAGGGCTAATGTTTACATGCAGGTGTAAAGGACTAATGTTTACATGCAGGTGTAAAGGACTAATGTTTACATGCAGGTGTAAAGGACTACTGTTTACATGCAGGTGTAAAGGACTAATGTTTACACGCAGGTGTAAAGGACTAATGTTTACATGCAGGTGTAAAGGACTGATGTTTACATGCAGGTGTAAAGGACTAATGTTTACTTACATGCAGGTGTAAAGGACTAATGTTTACATGCAGGTGTAAAGGACTACTGTTTACATGCAGGTGCAAATGTACATAAACTTTTCATGTTTTTTTCTTTCACAGATCAAGCACGAGAATTTCTTCACAAAACTGACCCCCGCAACGTAGTTCATATCAACGCTCATAGTAATCAAGTAAGTGGTTTTCCCTTTTTTGTAAATGTGCTTCAGTTTTACATGCATGATATAACACACTGTGTTCTGCTGCAATGTACCTAAGGTGTTTCATGGCGTTAGTAGCTGTAGCCTCTATATCGAGGCTGCTTAGGAAAGGAAATCATTGCCTCAGCAAAGTATAAAAATCACGCCAGATTCAAATCTTGTCGAAGCTTTAAAATGAAGATACTGTGAGCCATGATGGTTTATCAAGGTAACACGTAAAGAGAAAAAATAATTGGGCTTTCCAAGCAGAGAAATGATAATGTTTTGGATCCAGACAGATACGAATTGTACATATAAAACATAAAGTTCCTCAGAAGCTTTGAACAGTTCGACTCTGCCTTTAGAAACGCAATGTTGCTGTGAGTCAGCTCGAATGAAACACATTCCACTATGCATCACTGTGTACCCCCGCAGGAGGTGGGACAGGACGTGTTCAGTAGATGCACAACGGCTCTATCTGGAATCCAGCGTCCCTCGGTCGAAAATAACCCCTTAAATCACTTCAGCAAACCTTTCCAGAGACGACGTGGTACTGCTCTCGAATTGGTCGACAAAATGATTCAGATAAAACTGAAGCTGTGGGAAGGGGAAGTTTAATTAGGGAAATTCGATATATATATATATATATATATATATATATATATATATATATATATATATATATATATATATATATATATATATTGTTTTGTTTTTTCATTTCTTTTTCATACTATTCGCCATTTCCCGCGGTAGCGAGGTAGCGTTAAGAACAGAGGACTGAGCCCTTGAGGGAATATCCTCATTTGGCCCCCTTCTCTGTTCCTCTTTTGGAAAATTAAGAAAAAACGAGAGGGAAGGATTTCCAACCCCCCCCCCCCCTCCTTTTAGCCGCCTTCTACGACACGCAGGGATAACGTGGGAAGCATTCTTTCTCCCCTATCATTAATCACTGTACAGATCGATGGTTTTTTGATGTCGTAGATTAACCTCAAGTTTATGATGATTAGTGCTACTCAGGGTCAGTACTGGACTGTTGAAGACAAGAGTTCGAGAACTCATCGACTTAGGTCATTCATCCGTCGCCTTCAGCGGCCCGTGATTCATATGAAGGCGAATCACTTGTCAAGTTCTGCTGAAGAATGACGGAGTCTTTTTACACTCTGGTTACAGAGGTTTTTTGTTCTTCACATGCTGCTAGCACCTCCTACCTTCATCCTACTTACGTCAGACTGGATTACCATGCACGTTTACTATCAAAGCCCAGGTACGACCATGGCTAGACTGGAGGTCGAGATCTGTTCTGCGTCAGGGCATCTGGGTCCTGGCAATTCCTTTTTTATCTCGGCAGCCATTACCGTATTAGAGATGGTGGCGCTTCTACCCACTCCGAAACCCAGAGTGACTGTGAGTATATAAATATACGTCATAAAATTCTATCTTTTGCTGGTGGGATTACATTCACGTGGAGGGTAGCACTGAGGGAGGGGGAAGGGATCTAGGCACAACAAAGGATGGGTCCTCCATATGGCTTCGATGGTCCGTTAAAGACGCAGGTGGTTGGTTCGTGCCTGAGGACGCCAGTGGTCAGTCGTACGCATGACCTTTTATGGAGGTGAAAGCGCAGGTCGTTGGGTGGGAGAGAGAGAGAGAGAGAGAGAGAGAGAGAGAGAGAGAGAGAGAGAGAGAGAGAGAGAGAGAGAGAGAGAGAGAGAGAGAGAGAGACCTGAGAAGCCCAAGTCGCCTCGCCACGCTCGTTATTCGTGTAGTATCACAAGTTATGTTGAAAGGTCAATACTTAACAGTAAAATAATTCCAGTAATGAAGGATATTTGTCCTGCAGCCTGAACTTGCCTTGAGGGAAGCATAGAAAGAGGCGTCGCGGGAAGCACAGCAAGGAGTAACAAACGAAACATAACAAGTAACAAGAGAAAGAAAACAAGTAACAAGAGAAACAAAACAAGTAACAAGAGAAACAAAACAAGTAACAAGAGAAACAAAACAAGTAAAAAGAGAAACAAAACAGGTAACAAGAGAAACAAATGTAACAAGAGAATCAAAACAAGTAACAAGAGAAACACAACATATAACAAGAGAAACATAGCAAGCAACAACAGTAAATTTAGTCGTCGACAGAAGCACTGTCACCACCAGGAATTTACCAGACACCTCACCGGCCTAGTGACACAGTATGATTCTTGGAAAGGTCAGGCGTTATAATACGACTGGAAACAACACTGAGTTCGTGGTCAAAGGAATAAGTGTGTATAATGAATACGTGCGTGTGTATTTCTTATTTATTTACACACACACACACATACACGCAGCCAAGATACCTAACACATGGTGGAATACAGTGGGGTTCTTTGTATCTGGTGCGCCAGAGAGCCTTTGGCCCTATGCTATATGGAAGGCTCATTAAGAAGCTGGATCACCAAGCAGGAATAAGGAAGAGACTTCTTCGCTGAACAGATGATCTCAGTGGAAGGGAACAACAGGATGCACACGAGAGCGTACCCGAAATAGGTTGAGGTAATGAGCATGGGTTGTTTATGGCCTCGGTGTCAGAATTATCCAACAGGCATGAATCTCTGTGACAGAGACCTGGAAGTCACCATCGTCCATTGCCTGTCGCAAGAGTTCTTCCGTTGGAGAAGGAAGACCACTTGTCTGCTGGCAAATCTTAATTAAAGGTTGCATTCAAGTTCATAATAAACAAGGAGAGATTCAGCAGGCTGGTCACGTCCTGTACATAAGGCCTGAACTAGAACATGTTTCGCAAGTTTGGTCACCGCATCTACAGAATATAAAGAGCTAATAAAGAAGGCCCAGAGGAACGTAACAAAACTGTACGTAAGTTAAGAAAGCTGAGTTACAGGAAAAGGTTAAAGGCTTTTAAATTTGTCACTATAAGAGAGAGATGACCTGATCACAACCTCTACGTTTCCAAACTAAATTTATGACATAGTCAGTGAGCAGTTCTTCGAAAGGGATAGAACAACCAGATGACATAACATGAAATTAAACTTGAAAAATGTATGAAGAAATTCTTTAATAGTATCTGAGTAGTGGATGAAGAAAATAAAATAAGTGAAGAAATTTTGGATACAGACAACATATAGAAGTTTCAGATGTTTTGGGATAATAGAGAATGGTCAGGATATTGGGCCACACGAGTGTGTGAATCTCCCTCGACATTCAGAACAAAATAGGCAATCACAGATGGGCATTCATACAACTGTACAACTCCCTCTCCGTCCTGTTTCTGCTTAAGTTAAACAGAGAGATACACACAGACAGACGTGCGCACAACTGGCGCATTCCTGAATCCATAATCTTTCCCCTGTATACACCTTAAGTAAACACTCCTCCAGATTATCAGCCGCTAGCCTTGGCAGAAGAGCGGCAGCAGCAGCAGCAGCAGGCACAAGAGGCCCCGGCCAGTTACCATGGCAACACCCGCCTGGGCCAAAAAGGACAGTAATAAAACTCCCGCGCGAACCGAAACCTGTGAAGATAACCCCTCACTATACATCCAGTTCCATCCAGATCACTGTGTTGATTCTCAGTTCCGAGACAAAAAAAAAAAGAGAAGCATAAGTCATTCAGATTATCTTATCAGCACAACAACGAAACGAGTGTGAGTCACAGGCGTACGACGGGGGCCCTCACGTGAGGAGGCTTGTTGCGTCACCAACGGCCCGGACCGGAGTGGAAGACAAGCGGCAGCCGCCGCAGACTGTACCCAACTGCGTACGTTCCACCACAACAACAACGTAAGACGGCATTATACGATCACACACACACACATACACATACGTTGCAACATCAGGGTTATTATGGATTATGCTGAAGTGCCTTACCTGACGCTGACGAGTAATGATACTCGAAGATAATCCCTTCGTCTGAATGATACATCTTATAGTAAAATAATTGAATCATTCATGAATTCTACAAGGAATCTTAAATACCTAACTACATATAATACAGATTTGGTTTAAGAAAAAGAAGTACCTATAAATCACCCTAAAAATCATATAATACTTATCATCACCTCAGTTATGCAAAAGACAGTACCTATTAAACGTTCAGCTCTATATGAAAAATCAAAGCCAAGAAAATGTATAAAATTATACGTACTAAATTCGTCTATCATCCCTTTGTAACCATACGTGTATCTTACTTGGCCTAGGTGAATCGTAGAGCAACAAAGGAAAGCGAGTATTGCGTAACAAACGTATTTAATCTTTCAAAGTGACTTTTCGCTTCCTCCATGATGCCGTGAGGCTCGGTGGCTAGTCAACGTAAATCCCACGCGAGTCTACCATATGAGCCGTGAGTCACGACAGTGTATATCATTACATTGGACTGTAAAAATAACCCTTACAATCGTTTGGTCTGGTCTTAATCAGGGAAAAAAAGTTAGGTTTTGTTTGATAGAGAATGACTTGAGTTGAAACTTTTCTGCAAACAATTTCAAAACACAAGTCAGTGATATATTGAAGATAATGTTACATAAACTACTCATATAATTGTAAAGAATTCCATTACTCTTAACTGTCGTCCAATTATGCTAACAAACTATTGGTCAGTATGATCATCCAGTCACAGGTCAGTGCGGAGACGATCATGACGGCAAAAACACAACCTATTTTATTACCTAAATTTACTGACAGATGAGGCACCAGCGTTCAACCCCAGTACGTACCAGCTCTCTCCTTTCCTTCTCTTCCTCACCACATTTCTCAGAATCCTTCAACAGATTCCTCGGAAATTCTTCAACCCCTAAAACCCGTTCCTCCAGTCTAGTAGTCATCAAGAAAGATATTCATAGCTTTATGTCCGGCCACCTGGACCCGAGACGTCTCTTGAGCGTGAAGGTATGGCCCTCAAGTATGAAGGGCAGGCAACACTGTGAGGTGAACCTTAAGGGTCAAGTTATAGGTCATACTCAAAGGTCGTATCGTTGTGCTCGAGGACTGTACTACCATGCTCAAGAATCATACCGGTCGTACTCAAGGGTGGTAGTACTGCCGAGCACACGAAGTTTGTGTTGTCATGATAATTTTGAATGTTCATTGTCAACAAAACAGCGATGGCTTCGTGTATCAATTATACGAGTATCTGAGGTTTAATATCGAGTATAGAAGAATGGGGTCAGTCCAACGGTTCCTGAGCCACGCTGATGTAACCCGCCAGACTCCTCGTATCCGCCATCCGCCCTTAAGGTATAAACCTTTCATTCACCTGCAGACCTCGTCCGGTGCTACCTAATAGGTCGGAATATACTTCTACCAGTTTTCGATATTAAGCGAGATTCATGTAATTCGCAGCCTGCCCTTCACAGTTATAGAATTAGCGTATGATGTCATCACTGGAATCTTGTACTGAGTGAAGAGGATAAATGGGCTATTTCATTAACCTCTATATATTTCAAATAGGTCTGGCCTTGATGTGGACTTCCATCCTTGACTTGGAGCTAAATTAAAAAGAAATATACATAGTGAGAGTGGATGTAGTCTTAGATTACGCTATGATAGGCCCCTGAAGGCGCTAATTATTTTTCGGTTGGTGGATGTAGCTCGAACTCAATGACCCTGACAGTTGATAGGCCTAAAAACAACAATATCTCTCTTATCGCCTCTAACAGTGCAGTTTTATGCCCCTGCCAGCCACTTTCTGGTGGTGAGGAACAGAGCAATGTGTAAGGGACAAGCGTTCCAGTAAATTTAGGTTCCGTAGTGCCTTGCAGTTCGCATGAAATCAAAGCAGTACGCACTTAGCTTCTAGATTTCCCCGACCGGAATCATCATAGCGCTTAACTTACGTATTCATTTTATGCATTCCTTTTTCCCGAGTTTTTCTCTTTTTTTTTTTTTTACTTAATTCTTTTCTTCCACTATTCCTTCTTCGACTTGATATAGACGTCTTAGGTGAAGAACCAACAACTAACTCATGGGTATTAAGTAATATATATATATATATATATATATATATATATATATATATATATATATATATATATATATATATATATATATATTTTTTTTTTTTTTTCATACTATTCGCCATTTCCCGCGATAGCGAGGTAGCGTTAAGAACAGAGGACTGGGCCTTTGAGGGAATATCCTCACCTGGCCCCCTTCTCTGTTCCTTCTTTTGGAAAATTAAAAAAAAACGAGAGGGGAGGATTTCCAGCCCCCCGCTCCCTTCCCTTTTAGTCGCCTTCTACGACACGCAGGGAATACGTGGGAAGTATTCTTTCTCCCCTATCCCCAGGGATAATATATATATATATATATATATATATATATATATATATATATATATATATATATATATATATATATATATATATATATATATCGTATATGAGGTAGCCATGATCAAAACATTCAGTTGCCTGCGCGTCTTCCAATCTTCAGTGAGCTAAGTTTGCACGCTGCCAAGGATCGATATCTTCCGTCTGCTGTCACGTAGCATCTGTAGGTCACAAGCATGTGACACTTACGATCCCTCCTTCCCATCAGTGCTGCTTTAATGTTCACACCTGCTCGTTGGAAGCAGGTCGACGACACCTTCAGTAATGTCAGTAATGAAAACAATTCTCTAGGACTGCATCGTCTTGCTCCCGAGCACCGTTAACGGCCCTCTAAGACTAGCCTACCGCCAACCACGTCACCACCGACCAAAACCCAGGCTGCTGCTGCAGTCATGCACGTCAACGCCAACCACGTCACCACCGACCAAAACCTGGCCAGGCTGCTGCTGCAGTCATGCACGTCAACTTCACTACCAACGCTGTCCCGCCCTCTGCTGCCTTACTAGGCTTCCAGCCCGCTCCAGGTTCTTCAATCCAACGAGATTTTCGGTGTCACTCTGGACGATAAAGTAAGCTAGGAGGAACAGGTTAGCGTCATCATCAAAGCCCCCTTAATCGTGTCCACATTCTTCATTCACTTGTAGGGTTATTTTGTATTCTTCGTTCACTTGTAGGGTTATTTTGTATTCTTCGTTCACTTGTAGGGTTATTTTGTATTCTTCGTTCACTTGTAGGGTTATTTTGTATTCTTCGTTCACTTGTAGGGTTATTTTGTATTCTTCGTTCACTTGTAGGGTTATTTTGTATTCTTCGTTCACTTGTAGGGTTATTTTGTATTCTTCGATCACATGGGTTATTTTGTATTCGATCACATGTTGGGTTATTTTGTATTCTTCGTTCACTTGTAGGGTTATTTTGTATTCTTCGTTCACATGTAGGGTTATTTTGTATTCTTCGATCACATGTAGGGTTATTTTGTATCTCCTGTACAAATACTCTAGGAATCTATAGCGATGACGGGAAGCACGCTTAATTCAACTCGCTCACCCTAACGTTAACTACCCGCAGACTGTCTCAATCCATCAACCCAAACAACACAACTTATTCAAGCCAAGTTCCCTTGACGACCGGCTGAGAGGGACAGTTTTTGTACTTCGTATGTTTGACCTTGGCTCCGGAATTTGGATTAACATCATTCAGTTGTAGATAGTCATAAAATCCAACTGCAACCGCCTGGTATTCTCTGCCCACACCTGGTGTATATATATAGGTTTTCATTCGTGGTTCTGACTGAAAGAAACGTCATTTTTTTGTGCATATATTTTTTTTGACGCGTGTTGCGAAATGACACCCATGACAGCCAATATCACAGACCAACCTTTTCAAGTTGGTGAGGATCTCTAGTCGGCGAATCTCCTCATCTGGCATCATGTGGGTTTTCTCTCGTTTTTATTTCTATTTGCTTCACGAGATATTTCATTCAATTTGGTTTCTCTTTGTGGTTTGTGAATCATATGACACTTTACGCTCGGTATACATGAAAAACATGTATTGTACCACTCCGGGTTTCGACAATTCAACCAGGCCTTCATCGCTCACACGATCACTTCGTTTTTATTATTCTTAATATCACCGTCGGTATTATTGCCAGTCTTTCCATGTAATTCAGATATCGTATCCTTTGGACATATATATTTGATGCTTATCGTGAGAGCAATTTAATAACGACACTGGTCACAGAAGCTGAACTTAAATCATTACCAATCATTCTTATCCCCCCCCCCCCCCCAAGCCTTTCATCCCTCAGACACGATCATTAATCTAGTTACTACCAAAAGCCTCAGTTTATTGCCTGGTTTTCCCGAGAACGAGTGAGTTTGAGGTGGAGCCGAGAGCCAAGCCCTCCACAGTGAACGGCGGAGTGTCCTATGCTGTACCTCGGCATATCTTTCTTTACCAGCGGCGCTTCTCAACCAACGGCTTAACTACACTGATAATTCACCATTGCCAAAGACTTGTATTTGTCAGTGCTTTACCTCTGCCAGTAGCTCAACTTTATCAGCCGCTTATCTTTTTTATGTGGCTTATCTTTCTTCTATTCGTTTGTCCTTACCAGGAGGTTGGTTATCTTGATCGGTGAGTGAGAGGTCTTGGGAGAGAGGGACCGATAAGAGCGACCTCATATCGTTCCCATCCTCATACGCTGTACCTGTCATGTTCACTCATGAGGGGTATCTAGAGCAGGTCTACCATCCACCATACTACTCTCTCTCCATCTACAGAGATGAGGAAGGTAGGGTACTACTGCTGTCCTCCAGCAGCTCACCTTCGTCATTAGAATATCAGGGCTTTTTTGTTATTCATCCTTTCCAATGTACACAGAAGTAGTGTCTTTCAGCGGATAACCTCGTCATACACCATCAGACCGTATGCTGCGTTACAGTAGATGATCTCGTCACAGATTATCATTTCTCCTGTTTCCTGTCATTTCCATGTACTCCAGCAGTGTATTTCAAGAACTCATCATCATCTAAGACGTCGCTTCTTTCCTTGGTCTTCACCGTGGTCTGACGAGTTTAACCCGCTGGGCATAACAGTGCGATCCTTGAGTGCGATGATACGACTCTGGTATGATACAGTGGTCTTTGACGTGACTCTTAAGGATCATGTCTAATGTCAGTTCATCATACCCAGTAGTCGTATTGTCTCGCTTAAGAGTTATACTGACTCATTCAAGAAATTATATGAATACCATTTTAGTACTATCATGTATCGGTATAGTGACCGACATGGCATCAGAAAAATATGCCTTAAGGAACTGGGGGGAAATACACAAAACATTAAAAAAAAGTTACAGGGAGCAGAGATATTTTGAGCCAGATGTCTTAAAAGATGGGAGACTCAAGATCTACGAAGCAACCGGAATTTGTCTTTCTACTACGGTGAGCTCAAACATAACATATGGAGATGGAAACGAAGGATGAGGTGTTACTTGGAGATTTGATGGTGTTGAGGAGAAGCAGCCTTAGATGGTGCGGTTTCGGGGAGAAGATTAGGCAATGAAGTAGACAGATGATGTTCTTCAGATGGGAGGTTTGATTCGAGACTGTGAATCGTGCAGGGATGAACAGAGAACACGCCAGGTTTTGGAGTAGTATCGGGAAAGATGAAGTGGGTTCCAGTCGTTTGCTGACGGTCAAGGGAGGGTCCTGGGAGCCATCCAGACCTCTTCGACCCGTGGCGCCATCCCGATCCGGGGACGGAGAATCATGGAATCAATGTATTGTCAAGATTTTTCATTATCTAAAGTGAGAAAAACCTGAAGGAAAGACTTAAGCGTTGTATTAGTTAACGTGTCGTCAAGTGTTGAGTATAAGATGGAGTGAGGGTGCGCTTGTGGACTGGATGCCAGCAACCCACGTGTAGGTGAAGCAAAGAGAGGAAAGAAAGAACTGTGATTTACAACTGTGGGACTTGCTTAAACTTCGTATTGTAACAGAGGTCGGCAACGGGTGTGACACACTCATTCTAAACACTTCTCTGGTCTAATCTTACAATGAATTCCTTAATGGTAGGTTTGCTGGCAATAATTTCCACACCTAAGAGAAACGAGGACATTTCCTGTCTTCCCTACTGAATGTATTGTCGCTTTTCAATACACGTAAAGTGAGTTTATCATGTAGTGTGATATTTCTGTTCTTTTTCTTTCGTATATTCGTTGTGTTATAATGTTTCTATAGATATGGTGATGTCTTAATTGCCTGTTCCTATGCCATCTCCTCTCTCTCTCTCTCTCTCTCTCTCTCTCTCTCTCTCTCTCTCTCTCTCTCTCTCTCTCTCTCTCTCTCCACACATACACGTTATTTTTTCATACGTATTCGCCACTTCCCCCACTAGCAAGGTAGCGTCAAGAAGAGATGGCTGAACCTTACAGGAAAAAATTGTCATTTGGCTCCTTTCTCGGTTCTTTTTTTCTGGGAAAGTAAAACAGGAGGAGGGGATTTCCAGCACCCCCCCCCCCGCATCCTCCCCTTTTAATCGCCTTTGACGATACGCAGGAATACGTGGGCAGTATTCTTTCTCCCCTATCCTTAGGGATAACACACTGGGGTCTCATCTCCAAGCTTCCCTCTTTTGGCTTTTCTCCCTCACTTGCTCCCTCATATCTACGTTCTTCTCTGGCCGATCTATCTCTGTGGATATTGATGGATCAGCCTTTACCCTTGTCTCCATCAACAGCGGTGTCCCTCATGGTTCTGCCTTGTCTACTACATTCTCCTCTTTATAAACGGTTTCCTTCCTTCCACAAATAACAAATGCACTCATACACTGACGACTCAACAATGCATTCCTCCACATCCTTCAAATCTGGTCCTTCTCTCACCCGATTTCCATCTCGTCTCTACACAACTTTCTCAATAAACTCGGACAGTATACCCCAGTGGGACAGACGAACTCTGGTTTAGTGTAACGTCTCCCTGACCCAGTTTCTGCCCATCTCTCTATCGAAAATTCCTCTCAACTTTCCTCTCTTCTTCGAAGATTTTGTCAATTTCACCTCTTGATTCAATGAACATACTTGGTATTACTGTAACATCCACTCTATCTTGGAAACCCCACATTACGGAAATGGGTAACTTTGCCTCTTAAGAAACTGGGAGTCCTATTTAGATGTCGATATAATTTGTCTTCCGAACAGTTGCTCCGATTATACAAAGGACTGATCCTCCCTCGCATGGAGTAATGCATTCACATCTGGGGTGGTTCTAGCTCTGCATCTTTACTTGACTGAGTCGAAAGCGGTCCGATTCATAACTCTCCCCGGGCCAACTTCAAAATTTGACTTGCTTGCCCTACGCCGCAATGTTGGTTTACTTTCTCTCTTCTATAGGTATTACTTTGGTAGTTATTCCCCAAAGCTGGCTGCTTGCATATCCCCACCACCTAGTTAACTAGTCTACTCAATACTCGGCAAGCCACTGCGTCACATGGTTATTCTGTGGCCGTTGGCGACTTAAGGGTGGGCCGTTTTGATAACTGTCTCTTTCTCTACACCTTGAAGCTTTGGAACTGTTTACCCTCTCATGTTTTATTCCAGTAACTACGACCTAGTGTACCCCCTTCATGTCTTCCCCAGTAACTATGACCTAGCACTTTTTTAAACTACAGGTTTATCACTTCCTCCTAAGAATAAGTAGATACCTAGTTACATGTTAGAGGGAGATGGTTCGAGAGTTATTTGAGCTTTATGCGTTTTGCTGTAGAGGGTCATTACTGCCATTAAGCTTCAAGTCATAACTACCAGAAGAATAAACTTGAATGTCCAAGTCTCCCTACAGTGTTCAAGATAATTCCCAAACCATATACTCTCTTTCTGTATACATGTAACCCCAGTTTTATTTTCCATTACAAATTCTTAATTATTGTATTCATTTTATCGACTTGTATGTTTTTACCATACTTTTAACACTGGCATAGAAAATGAATGAAAAACTAAACTATTTTTTTCTATTACTGTAACAAGTGAGAAGGCAAACAGCATCAAAACATTAAAAGTAGGTTACATAACTACAGCATAACTACAGTACAACAGTAGTTATACCATGGCATAGATATAACTACATTATATCTACAGTGTAAAGGTTAACAATAAACGGAAAATAACATCTTGACTGTTATTGTTACCACACTGTGTAATAATAACGTTATCAACTGCAGCGTAACGTATTATGATAATGTTACCAGGGGCGCGTTATCTTTATCCCTACTGATAACTGAACGCTTATGTCGCCTCTCCAGGGTCATATATGCAGTGATATAGCGCGTATGGTCTCGGAATTATCTGGAACACTTGAAGAACGCGTGTAAGATTTTTTTTCAACGGTTGTGTATAAGTTGAGGACGACGTCCTGAATGACCCTGGCAGTTGTCAAAGGCTTAAAACCCTACTACGGTCATGAACCCAACCATCCAGCTATCTGTAGCAACCCCAGCTGATACTCCGCCGCCTATCCCCTGCTTCTGTTTTGTGGCTACTCTGGTTTTAAGTCGGTGGGTTCCTCTTGCCACCGAGCTATGAGGTAAACCTTTGGTTATTTGTAGATTTACCGAGACAACATCAACAACAACAACAGCGAGAGAGAGAGAGAGAGAGAGAGAGAGAGAGAGAGAGAGAGAGAGAGAGAGAGAGAGAGAGAGGGGATGTAACATCAGTGGCCACAAACATAACAATCACGGTCACAACACTTGCATCATCATAAACAATAGCAACAGTGTTAGCGGCAGCATAACACCAACAGCAGGAACTCTAGTAGCAACACCACTACTACTACTACCATTATCATCATTAGTACCACCATCACTACCAGTACTACCACAATCACCAGTGTCATTATCATCATCACCGGTACCACCACGACCACCAGATCCTGTGCGATCATCACCAGTACCTCCAGATCCTCTGTGATCATCACCAGTACCACCAGTTCCTGTGTGATCATCACCAGTACCACCAGTTCCTCTGCGATCATCACCAGTACCTCCAGATCCTCTGCGATCATCACCAGTACCACCAGATCCTGTGTGATCATCACCAGTACCACCAGATGCTCTGCGATCATCACCAGTACCACCAGTTCCTGTGCGATCATCACCAGTACCACCAGATCCTCTGCGATCATCACCAGTACCACCAGATCCTCTGTGATCATCACCAGTACCACCAGTTCCTGTGCGCCAGTACCACCAGATCCTCTGCGATCATCACCAGTACCACCAGTTCCTGTGCGATCACACCAGTACCACCAGATCCTCTGCGATCATCACCAGTACCACCAGATCCTCTGCGATCATCACCAGTACCACCAGTTCCTGTGCGCCAGTACCACCAGATCCTCTGCGATCATCACCAGTACCACCAGTTCCTCTGCGATCATCACCAGTACCACCAGATCCTCTGCGATCATCACCAGTACCACCAGTTCCTCTGCGATCATCACCAGTACCACCAGATCCTCTGCGATCATCACCAGTACCACCAGATCCTCTGCGATCATCACCAGTACCACCAGTTCCTGTGCGCCAGTACCACCAGATCCTCTGCGATCATCACCAGTACCACCAGTTCCTCTGCGATCATCACCAGTACCACCAGATCCTCTGCGATCATCACCAGTACCACCAGATCCTCTGCGATCATCACCAGTACCACCAGATCCTCTGCGATCATCACCAGTACCACCAGTTCCTCTGCGATCATCACCAATACCACCAGATCCTCTGCGATCATCACCAATACCACCAGTTCCTCTGCGATCATCACCAATACCACCAGTTCCTCTGCGATCATCACCAGTACCACCAGATCCTCTGCGATCATCACCAGTACCACCAGTTCCTCTGCGATCATCACCAATACCACCAGATCCTCTGCGATCATCACCAATACCACCAGATCCTCTGCGATCATCACCAATACCACCAGTTCCTCTGCGATCATCACCAGTACCACCAGATCCTCTGCGATCATCACCAGTACCACCAGTTCCTGTGCGATCATCACCAGTACCACCAGTTCCTGTGCGATCATCACCAGTACCACCAGTACCGTGGGGCGGGGACACAAGCGTGTAGCGATAGCCTATAATTGTAGCGCTGGTGAGCAGTGGGTCCCGGGAGGAGCCGGGCAGGTCGCCAGGCGGTGTGGTCCTCCCACTGCGGGAACTATGTCCACCTCTGCCAACCTCACCAGCTGGCTGGCCTGTATTGGAGATGTCGTTACGTCTCGTGCATGCTTTAGTAGGTTAGGAGAATCATCCTATGACCCTTTCCTTCTCTGGTCTGTATCAGAGAGCACTGTTTTGTCCCCGGAGACTCTGTTGTTACTATATTCACCGAGTGAACGAAGGGTACACTCACAAGTGTCGGCCATAGTGATACGCGGGGATTTTTACTTTTATGAATGTTGAGACGGACGTGGTAGTGACAATTACGTACGAATTGTCACAGGGCTTTTGGCCAGAGCACAGGAATAGCCTGAGGTCGGGTCACGACCACACGAGAGGTCGCTAGCAAACAGGTGAGACTGGTTGGGGGTTGGGTTGGGTATGGTCGTACCTTTGGCCGGAGGTTGACCACCTGCCCAGCCCGCCTCGCTGGGCCATCCGCATGGATACAGACAGCCTCGGGAGGTCTCAAGTGGTTGGTTGTTCAAGCGACTCTCCTGTGATTCAGCAGCGACAGTCCCTCCCGGTTAGACCTGACTCGTGTTGACAGTCAGAGAAATTCACCTGGACTCCGGGTTTTTTTTTTTGTTGTGAGGTTTGTTGACGGTACAAACATGTGTTTGTCCTCTGGGTATAACCACATAATACTATGATGGGACATAAGATGGCTTCGTGAATTGCAGGGTCACTCTCATCCAGAGGTGATTTTCTCTTTAATGATAGCAATACAGACGTATTAACAGGACGACAACAGCCACCTTGATGACAGCGTGTTCTTATGGTGGTGACACGGGCCTTTCATGACGAAAACAAAACCCAACAAGTTTTACTCTTCCATGTTTCTTTCCACCATGTGTTGCGGAGGAGTAACTAGCTTTGATGATACAAGTTGGTGTTGTTCAAGAAAATACATTTGTCTTTCCCTTTTTGTCTTGAGCGAACACGTCTGTGATATCCAAGAAATTAAACGTTTTTACTATGCTACAAGACTGCCCTGATGAGAACATGTGGGCTGCCTTGATACAAACCTGAATTGTTCTTAATGGTAAAGTCTGCCACGCCACAATTTTCCTTAATACATACAAGTGTGGTTGGTCTGCAAAGGCTTCTGTATTGTACTGCTGACACGAACACTGACTTAACGTTACCAGGCTCCAGCTGCACAGGGTTACACCGTGACTTGAAAAAGAAAAATTACCTTTGGCGAGATTGTATAGTTGTTAAGGGAATCCAAAGAGCACGGCTTCGTCGAGAAACTTCCCACTCCCAAGGAGTCCATCACTCCCCAGCTACTGACGGTAGCGCTGCAGGAGCTCCATAAAAGGAGTCCTGGGGTTATACAACAAAAAAGAAAAGTTGGCTTGGTGTCAGCACAGGTCCACAGCTTGACTATCAAGTCGTCTCGAGTGGCTGAAGCAGTATGGTGAACTCAACCCTACAAGCTGAGGACGAGGAGAAGGAGGAGGGTATACTGACATCATCTACCGAGACTTCGGAAGTCTGTTGGTGATGACTTGGGCAACACAGCGACTGCACAAGAAAGAGGCTCCAAAGAAACTGCCGGCAAATGAGAACGCTCTATCCATACTTGTCTGAGAACTGATTACAAAGCTGTATAATTAATGATGATGTTGTCATTGTGGAAAGTTCTCTTCGCCAAGATACCTTATAATATCTCACTTGAGCAGCAACACACATCGCACAGCAGTGTATGATGATGTTGAACGGGAAAAATGTTCAGCGCCTCCATTATGGAAGAAGCGAGGAAACAATAGGAAACATACAGAATCCATCGTGAGGGAGAAGCGTCAGATAGGCAGCGGTGGTATCTGGAGAATACAACAGTGTAGCGGTGAGCACTACCGACCGCTTGGGCTCGGATCCTGTGCGGGGAGGAAGGCCTGCAACTCCCCCAAACTGCACATACTCTCCTCGGGGTTGGTCGATGAACTGAGTACCTATATATATATATATATATATATATATATATATATATATATATATATATATATATATATAATATATACACACACACACACCATGGTGGTGTATGGGGCCTGGTTTTGTACAGGGAGCTGTGGTTTCGCTGCAGTAAGCATGACAGCTAGAGAATGGATGTGAACAGATGCGGCCTTTTTCCCGTCTACTCCTGGCGGTACTTCGCTAACACGAGAAACAACAATCAAGTACGAAAAAAGTGATATATATATATATATATATATATATATATATATATATATATATATATATATATATATATATATATATATATATATATATATATTATCCCTGGGGATAGGGGAGAAAGAATACTTCCCACGTATTCCCTGCGTGTCGTAGAAGGCGACTAAAAGGGGAGAGAGCGGGGGGGCTGGAAATCTTCCCCTCTCTTTTTTTTAATTTTCCAAAAGAAGGAACAGAGAAGGGGGCCAGGTGAGGGTATTCCCTCAAAGGCCCAGTCCTCTGTTTTTAACGCTACCTCGCTAACGCGGGAAATGGCGAATAGTTTGAAAGAAAAGAAAGATATATATATATATATATATATATATATATATATATATATATATATATATATATATATATATATATATTTCTTGTCCTATGATCCTTCTAGAGGGTTTCCGCAGCGCTCAATAGGGCAAGCTCCGTCCACCGGATGGAACCAAGTGTTGGGAAGTGTGGAAATGTCGTACATTTGTCTTTCTGAGGTGAGTGTTGGAGGAGTGAGGCGTACGTTTTCAGAATCCTCACTGCAGGTTGGAAGTTCCATTTTCAGCATCACGGGGGTTTAGTTTAGCGGTATGGTGTCCAGAGCACAGGTTAGGGACGATAACTTATGCATGTCTGGGGATCATAGTTTAAAGGGGGGAAGGGGTAAGAGAGTGTCCGGTGGGGTTGAGTTTAAGCTTAGCTTTGGAGAGAAAGGGTTGGAGATAGGAGGCCATTGTTCAGTGCTTGTCGGGCCATTACAGTGCTGAATGTTTCATCAGTTTGTATTTGCAGTGGGTGAATAGGGATTGCTGTAGTGTGAAGCAGGGATGAGCCTTTTATATTTTGCCTGTGGCTGGATGATTTGTAATGTAACTGATTGGGCAGCAGAGGGCTAAATGTGCTGCAAACAACTGGCTTCCAGGCACGGTGAAATGGGACTGAACTCGACAGTACTTTTGTTTTGTTACGCAGGTAATGAGTGTTCATGCTTGCCACACACACACACACACATACACAGACAGTGTATATATATATATATATATATATATATATATATATATATATATATATATATATATATATATATTTCTATGAGTCTACGGCGAAAA
Organism: Panulirus ornatus; assembly: GCF_036320965.1. Lineage (NCBI taxonomy): Eukaryota > Metazoa > Arthropoda > Malacostraca > Decapoda > Palinuridae > Panulirus > Panulirus ornatus. The sequence goes on from NC_092242.1 coordinate 58,577,825, forward strand.
TGAAACACGATAAGTGTTATGGCCACGTAAAGCGCTTTTGATAGATTCAATTAGTTTCGTTGACGTTGGGTTTTGTTGGGTTACGAAAGTACATCCCGATCGCAACTGCTCGTCTTTTATGCCAACTGGTGACCCATAAAGTGAGCATGACAATGGAATGGTCTTTCTTTTACACAGTCGACGGTGACAACTACGGAAATCTAAGAACAATAGATCGTGCTGGACAACGCCATGACCGTTTTACCAGCGTCTGGAACTATTGTCCGTGTGGCGACACCTGCAGCAGATTGAGGCCAACAGAGCTGTGGCTGACAGCGTCGTGCTGTGGCTAACAGTGTCCTGCTGTAGAGCCAGTGCTGTGGTTTGCAACAGCACGCTGTGAGACTTAAAGATATGGCTTGTCTGACAGAGGGGACACAGTGAATCTACTTACGTCATTGCTCGTGTCTGACAGTGTGTTCTGGCGTCATTAAAAGGGCAGGACAAGCTTGGAGATGGAGAGCCAGCTTGAAGATGCCAGAGCAACACTCTTGTGTTTTGCGAGTTGACGTTTCTCTGTGGGGTCAAATGAGTATTTACATTCTCCATTGCTTTATTCTTAGTGCTCTTATACCGGGCCGTGGCGTCCAGATCTAACAGTAACAACCTGGGTGTAGGTACTCCACAGTGTGTATACCTTCTGGTTGCAGATTCGAAGATCCTTCAAGAGGGTCGTCATCCCCTCTCCTGCCGGAGAACCAGGTGGCGAAACTCACCAGGTCATTGTAGCGCTGGCCTGATGACTCACCAGGTCACAGAACCTGCTTCAGGGATCAACAGGTTCATAATAGCACTTGCTTGACTACTCACCTCCCTCAAGGCTCACCACTTCATCATGGCACCTGCTTCGCGGCTCGCCAGGACACAGCACCTGCTCCTACGTCCACAACCCCACCTGCCAGGTGTTGTCTGTTCCGTCGTTACGTGTGGACTCCCAACCCGACTCGTCCCTCCAGTGCCTAGGTTCTGTGGTGCGACGAATGTTGTTAGATTACCCTGTCTATCTAGGGTTCACACCCGACCTACGCCACTCCCTTGCCCGCACAACAACTTTCTCTCTCTCTTGACCCAACTACTGGTGAACCTGACCTCCGCCACCTAACAACATCCTCCTCTCGAGCATCGTTACTCTGCTTCACTTCAACTCCGTCTGAGGAATAAAGAAGGCACACAGGATGACTGGAGAGGAGCGCGAAGTAAAAGGAAGGAAATAAATGATAAGTGCGTAACCTGAGGGAGCGCGAAGTAAAAGGAAGGAAATAAATGATAAGTGCGGAACCTATCTTATTCAGGAAAGATTCGAGAGTAATGAGGTTCGGGTTTATATGAAGCATAAATTCCGAAGCAGTGATCAGACGCACTAACCTCATTCACAATAACAGACAGAAGTCATGAAATAATAAGGTTCTTCATGAAGCTTGAGGCCTCCATAAGCCGTATGTACATCTTTAAGACAACATGAATTATATCAAAGAATAATGATACTGGTTGTTCTGCGTCAGGAGGAGATGAAATTGACTCTTCATACATCCTATCACGCTAGGAGAGCTTGCTGAGCAAGCCTAGCAAGCTAAGGCCCGGCGAGGTACACCCCTGAGGGAACCTATGTTCCTAGCTCACCAGACTAAAGCGGGACGAGCGATAACAAGGGGAATCTGGACGTCCAGTTGATGACAAGTTCACCATCTCCGGAGGAAGACCTGGAGCGTGTGAAGAGCTCCTGCTGCCGTCCACATTAAGGTGCGGGTTACCCAGCCATCACACCAGTGGTCTTCAAACGAGCTTTAATGTGTGCGTTGCCGTGATACACCAACTTCATGGTAAGAGAAGAAGCTGGGGACATGTAGCCTGGTGAAGACAACAAAACAGATGATGAAGACGATGATTATATTTGGCAAAGAACGCAGCACAACACAACACAACACAGCGCCTTGTGCAACTTGGGTTTTCTTTGTACAGTCGTGTGTCACTGTGGGCTTAAGGGTTAGAGCCTTGAACATGACAGAATGACCATAGTGCACCGACAATGATGCAACCCTTGGGTGTGTACGAAGGTCTGGCCTTTGAAGAGACTCGAGGATTCATTCAAAGGCCAGGCCAAAGGGTAGGAGCCCTGATATCTTACCAAAGGGTCGGAACGTCGTGCTTAAGAGGTCATTAACCCCTACATACACTTCTGTAGCGCCTCACACGTCCGGTCACCGGTAATGATAGTGGCTCACTGTGTCCTGTCACTTCCATACAGGAGTGATTATTAAGATGGCTTTGAGGCTCATCTGTATCCAAACATCTGTATCGCTTAAGGGTAAAACGTGCCGCTCAAACACGATGCAGGGCTATTTTCACAAAGCGGCGGTCTTTCACTATATAAATAGTGTGACTAAGGCAACGGGGCGGCATCCGGTATAAAAACTGACCAACATGGTTAAGGTGTGAAAATAACCTGATGTCTCGCCGCGCCGCCCACGTAAGTAAGGTTACTTGGTGAACGTTTCGTCAGTATTGCGTGACAAGTTAACCCGTTGTGACCATATCACCTTTTCATATTGGTGTCACACGGCGGCTCTGGTCGTACCTCGGTCAGAAAATACCACGTTTCACCACCTTTTACGGCCAAATGTCGCCACGGGAGGTGCAAGGAACGTCGTGTTGCTAGGAAATGCCAAAATAATCACTGGCGTTGTTGAACATTTTCTGTGATGTGTTCTCCCCAGAAAACAGTCGCCTCAGAAAATACCATAAACTTGCGGGGATTCGACTCGTAAAGAGTGCTACGCGGAAGCCAATCTATGATACACAACTTTAGGCAAGAAGAGAAGAAATAAAAGGACCATGGGCGTTGCCACCTCTGGAGGTAACGAATGGTTATAGTTTCGTTCTAGAGCAATGTATTAACATGTATGAATACGAGGTGAAGTATAAGACAATATTTCAACCGAGCATATGCGCACCACTTGTCTTTCCTCCTGGCAGACACTTGGGAATCATTACCAATGGATTATGAAGCAAAACTATACCAGTCAAGTACTCAGGAAAAATGTCCAAATCTTGCTTTGTTTGCTGTTGGTATAACAATAAAGGTTTCTCCAACATATTCAAAACAAAACTTAACCCCTTTTGAGCACGGCGTTATGACGAGCATGACCTTTGACCTGACCCATATGAGTGAAGTCAGAGGCTAAGCTATCATACCCAAAGTATAAGGTCTTCTCATCGTGCTCAAAGGTTTGACTTGGTATCTATATGGTCTAGGATAACGCAGCTACTGAGGCGTCTAAAGCTGACCCTATCCAGCTGTATAGTCTGGTCTGGGATCCCCAACACCATCGACCTTTCCAGACTAAAGCATCAGACAAGAAGCTGTCAAAAGGGCCCGTATCAGGTGGCCGACTGGTGATCAAACAATAACAACCTAAAACTACACTGGTATTAGGTAAGATACGTACTGAAGGTGAAGCCTCGTCCTCATTTATCTTACTGTTGACCTAATGTCATCACCGTCAGCTGATGTGATGCAATTGTATTCTGTCACAAAGGTGTTACCTAATCTATTACAGAGGTTTTACCCAAATTATCACAGAGCTTTTAACCAAACTGTTACAAAGGTGTTACCTAATCTATTACAGGGGTTTTACCCAAATTATCACAGAGCTTTTAACCAAACTGTTACAAAGGTGTTACCTAATATATTACAGGGGTTTTACCCAAATTATTACAGAGGTTTTAACCAAACTGTTACAAAGGTGTTACCTAATCTATTACAGGGGTTTTACCCAAATTATTACAGAGGTTTTAACCAAACTGTTACAAAGGTGTTACCTAATCTATTACAGGGGTTTTACCCAAATTATCACAGAGCTTTTAACCAAACTGTTACAAAGGTGTTACCTAATCTATTACAAAGAATTTATCCAGACTATCACAAAGGTTTTAACCAGAGGTTTTACCTAAATTATCTCAAAAGTTTTAACCCAACGGTTACAAAGGTGTTACCGAATCTATTACAGAGGTTTTACTCACTCTCTCACAAAGGTTTTTAACCAAACTGTTACAAATCAAAACTTTGCTGGACAATCCTTCAAAGTGATCAACCTTTAGGTTCATCAGTACCATATTCAGTGTGTTAGAACCTGACTCTTAATTCCCATTGTTTAATTTTCTGCTTCGGTGGAAATTTACATTATTATCTTGCGGGATTAAAAAATTTCGCACTAAAAATATATATAAAGGATTTGATAACTGAGACAGGCAAGCTGAATTTCAGTATAATGTCAGGAAAATGTTTCTAGATTCAGTTTATCTGGATGATAATGTTGCTCGATCAATTGGCCTCCTGTCATATTATATATATATATATATATATATATATATATATATATATATATATATATATCATACGGGTGACTTGCAGACTTCAAGCACTACAGTGACAATCATCTCTCACGTTAATCAAATGCAGTTCTGTGTTGTAGTTTAATCCACATTTTAAGTTAATTCTTTGATTAGGACTCTGTGTGGCGACTGTCATGTCCATGGCTGCATTCTCTTACTGATAGGAACTGTATTCCCATTTTCATCCGTAATGTGTAATTAGATATTAAACCGAAAAATCTTGAAATCCGAAATATGTCTAGCATTAACTAATTACCTCGTTAACGAACACACTGCTGCCCTCAGCCCACTAACGACTCACCGGTCCAATGAAAGTGATAAGGCCAGGAGAACCCAATGGGATACAGGTGTGGGCCAGATGTAGTCATGGGTCGGAGTTTATATAACTGCCTGCAGCTGTGGAGGGTCGTTCACCTTAGGCAAGGTGGCTACGAGGTCAACCACCAGTGGCCGGACTTCAGTGACCAGCAGATGTGTCATGCTTAACCCGACCTCCGATGTTAGAAAAGTTTAGCGTTAACCATTTTGTACGACGGGTTATGACCCTTAGGGATTAGGTCATAGGCCAAGAATCATAAAATGCTCTGGGGTCCTGCCGTCGAACTCTAAGGTTAAAGAGGCTCTATCCAATGAAAATAAACTTTAGAGTAGTTCAAGTATTATCGATGACCATCGGACCAAATGACTGCAATGCAGCTGTGAAGAGTAAAAAAAAAAAAAAAAAAAAAAAAATAGAGTAAAAGGTCGACAGAGTTCGACGGCAAGCAATTTGCAATAGTATGGGAATGAAACATGCAACAGAATTCAATGATCACTGGATTATGACGGTATGCAGACTTCAACAGTTACTGATTTTAACATTATATAGATTTTAATCATCACTAGAGCTGTAAACGGTCTTCGGAATTAACAATAAATAGATATAAACGGTCAACGGATTTAACAACGAGTAGATTTAAACAGTCAACGGATTTAACAACGAGTAGACTTAAAAGGTCAACGGATTTAACATTGAAACAGTCAACGGAGTTTGATGGTCACTTCAGTTTCACGGTAAATACGTTTCAACGGTCACCGGAGTTAAAAGGTCACTGGAATCCAACATTAATTAGAATTTACCAGTCACGGGAATTACCAGTCACTGGACATCAGAAGTTAAATTACCTGCAGCAAGAAAAACTCTGGGGCGCTTTCTGACATGCTACCAGTGTGTTATCGATCGCTCCCGCCTTCGTCGTTTTCTAAATATCGTATCTATTTTTTTTTCTTTCCACTTTAGCTGCATATGTTCGGGCGTTGAGGTAGTGGGTTTACGACAGTGTGAATTATCAATGACTAAATAGCAATATGTAATGAATCATATGGTGGCTATGTTAGTCACGGTGTAATGGTTAAAAGTTAATAGGGTTTCGTCCTGGAAGTAAATGCTTCGATGAACCGTGACTTCGAGCTCATGCATAGTAAGTGAGAATTAGCGGCAGGCAAAAGTAATAGGTTTCCAACCTCCTGAGGACGACGGTTCGATCCTTGGGTATGATGGCCTGGCCTCAGAGATGATCCCTTGAGGATCGAGGTCCGAGGGGAAGGAACGGGTCGCCTAAGAGACGAAGGCCCGTGGCAGGTCCAGGTCTGGCGAATCTACAGCGACGACTGCAGGCACAGCTTTAACAGCAACACAGCCAGTCTCATCGGACATGGGGGAAACTTCATCACCGGAAGCAATGGCACGACCAACAGGACAACAGTAGCAACAACAGTTAGATCAGCAGCTCTAACAGAAACGGTTCGAGTGACACCGACAACAGAAGTGAGGCTGGTGGTGGTTGCAGATTCAGAAGAACTAGTAGCAGAAGAAGAATTATTATTTTATTAACAGAGATAACGCCACTAGCAATAGTATGAACGACAGGAAGTGGGGACGCCATGAAGAACAACAACGGTGACCAGCAGCAGCAGGAAAGCGAGGGTCGGCTTCATAAAAACATCGGATCTTGACAATAACAATAACAGGATTAGCATAATGTAAACAAAACACTCTTCGGCAACCGAAGAGAGACAGTAACCTACGTTACATTACAAGAGAGGACAATAATGCATGTTTACTGACAAGTCTATTCACTCTTTTCTCATCGTTCTACTTCATGAAACTGTTTAACAATTTTACCTGAAAAGGAGCTTTGTGAAATGATATGAGAGGGGAAAGGCTGGCTACTCCTAGCGGGACTTAAATAAGCACAACATCCACTACCCTAGGCGCTCCTCATTATAAATGAAAAGCAATATTTGGGACCTACGTTTGACAACACTCTCAGGGCAACTGTGGAAATACAAATGAATTCAAAGAGCAACAGACCACTGGGGTCCTAACGAGGATGTTTCTCTTAGCGCAAGAAAACATAGACTCATGAATTGGTGTGGTAGGAGTACAAAGACACTGATTTGAGTAGAAAGACATGCAGATTTGATACTAGTTTAATAGGCATTTCCATCACAATGCGATAGAGCGTATCAAGTGTCACGAAAACAGTCACCAGAAAACACTGTGACGCATCGATACGTTTGCCTGTTGCCCAGTTACAAGCTGAAGCCGTCAACAAGGCACTGGAGTGTTGTCCAGTAGCGAACTTGCACGTGTGTGTGCCCCCACAGCGTTCTCCACAGCTCCTACCAACAGTATCAGAGGAACAGGAACAACAACGGCGCCTGAGTATCGTTACTAAGCAACGAGAGCGGCAACAGTACCAACAAAACAGAGGAAGGAACACCAACAACAATTCTCCTCACTTTCACCAAGGGCCACTACAACACTCGCACCTCCACCATCACCACCAAACAAGAGCTAAGTAGATTCCCTCCTCGCCACCGTTTCCACCAGCAACAACCAACCAACAGCGGCAGGAAGTACATATTCAGGCCTTCTTAACCCCTGTCTCTACGGGAAGGAGCACTGATAACATCACAGGGGCAGCAGTGTGCCGCGGTGTTGTGCCGGCGGGGCCTGGAGCACAGTGTGTGTGTAGGTAGACACGTGAGAATTGCGTGGACAGAGTGTAGCCCGGTCGTACCTACCTCAGCCCGGCGGCCGCCACCTGCTGGTACCACCACCTCTCCCGCACCTTCACTCTCTCGAATTTCACTCGGCTTACTCTGGCACTCCGTGGAGTTTTAGTTTTAATGCCATACGATCCTGTGATCTAGTCATCTGACAGTAAATAGGTTAAGAAAACTGCTGTTCTATCTCAACTCAGTTGTGGACTCAAACATTACTGCTTAACTTTACTCCTCATCAATTGTTACTCACTGACCTTCTGCGTCTCGTTCAGTTGTACGGTGCACCACCTCAGCCACGGCAATTAGTGTACTAATGTTTTCAGCCTGGAGTCTCCTGGCGTTTATGGAGTGTGTCGCTAGGCTTTTGTGGATTTCTTTTTGAAATGCCAAATGGCCAATGATTTTGTGGTGCTTTGTTAACATGGATTGAGGAAGTGACTGGCTGACTGACTGACTGATATTTCTAAGAAGCTCATATTTACATGTGTAACAAAAGTACGATATGAAACGACACATATGATACATCCCGTAAAGTATTATGCCCAAAACCGAAAATTTGGTCATAAAGTGAAAAAAGATTTGTAGAAGATGAACAAAATATATTGGAGAAGGAGAGATGGAGAGGAGGGGGAGAGAAATAAGGAGGAGGAGGAGGGAGTGTGGGAAGGAGGGAGGAAGGGTGTAAGCGAGGAAAGTAGAGAGAAGAATACCTGGCGTCTCGCAGCTGTGTGGTCGGCCTCCCGGGAGCAACACCCCCACACCGCCCGGGCCCACGGACGCCTCAACCACCACCGCCCTGGTCAACCCTCACAACAACGACCTCAGCTCGTCTCTCCGCACTTGGGGCTTCTGCAGGGATTGCTCTCCTGCAACGAAGAAAATGTTAGAACTGTTGGTTACATGCCTGTGTCCTGATGATATTGGAAATACTGTACTTTGTGTATGAGAACAGATGTATTCTTTCATCATAGGAGAAATTTATAGCCAGTAACTTGCATTGATTTTGAATTATATGAAATTCTCTCATTTATAATTAAATCAATTTATCTGAATATTTCATAGATGAACGAAGATCTATTCTTCCTTAAATATCCATTGATTTCACCATTAATGTCTATCGATGCATTTAAACGCATAATCCATTCTACATATCATGGTAACTGATGTGAAGGGAGGAATATGGATAAAAAAAAAAAAGTTGCAGAATGTTACTCCTTCAAACATTTGAATTTGTACTTTGTCTCAGCCGAGATGGAACTAGTGCTGTGTACCAGCCAGAAATGGAGCTAGTGCTTTGTACCATCCAGAAATGGAGCTAGTGCTTTGTACCATCCAGAAATGGAACTAGTGCTTTGTACCAGCCAGAAATGGAGCTAGTGCTTTGTACCAGCCAGAAATGGAGGTGGTGCTTTGTACAGCGGGGGACAGAGACACAAAACTAGTGCTTTGTGCCAACGGGAGACGGCGCTGTCTTCACTGCTTTGCCTGAAGGTCAAGGAGGAACAGGTTTGTCCCCACCCCACACTGCGACCGCCAGAATGTTAAAACCAGCAGGTTCCCGACCGCCGGCCAATGAGCGGTGCATCACCACCACCAACCACCTCCTTAACCCAATAACAGATGGCACGGGACCTACCAAACATCGCGCACTAACCCGAGTACTCATCGTTGTCCTTTGGGTATGGGATTACCCAGAAAACAGCATCTTTTAAGGACCAGGTCCCACGCCAGGCCTAGATACTCGAGCACGCGCCCCCTTTTCAAAACACGAGAAGGGATGCCATTGATTCTTAGACGTTGCTTGTACCGTTTGGAATGTGCTAAATGAGATTATGGGGAAGGGTGTAGTAAAATGAAGAGGTGTATCAAGAGGCAAGGGGAATGTCAGAGTCGTCCAAGGTGGGACTGGAAGACATGAGAAGCAGAAAGTTACGTTGACGTTGAGAGAGAGAGAGAGAGAGAGAGAGAGAGAGAGAGAGAGAGAGAGAGAGAGAGAGAGAGAGAGAGATGTAGTATCGCCGAAACAGAAGACCGGAGGAAAATGAAGACAACACCAGTTGTTATACTCTCCTGGCTGTAGACTGGAAGGTACTGGAAGTAAAAGAAAAGGAGGAGTTAACGCTTTCCTTTCGTCAAAGGAATTGCTTCACCTCACCAACATAATATTCTCGATGATTTCGGGTGGAGGTAGAACTGAATGGCAGTCGGATGATGGAGAGAGATGGTTTTCCAGGTCTTATATGCCAAGCCCAAGTGGTCTCAGAACAGAAATATTCAAAGTGCGGCCTGGAAGAAGAAATCGTCTAAAAAGATTAATGAAATGCGTGTCACAAAAAAAAAAAAAATATCAGGTTTATTGAAGAGGAATGTTCTTGAAGGCGAGGGTTACTTCCATTGGCTGAGTCCTATCTCGTTGGCAGCAGAATCAGGCGGGACTCAAAAGAGATTCTATGCATCCCAGGATGCCGGGAACTAGGGACCAAGACACTGCTGGATTCCTCCAAGTTTGTACATAAGTTGTCTATGATGAGAAGAGAGAAGGGAAGGGGAAGAATGTGAACACAGTGGGTAAAAAAATGAGTAGTACCGGTGTGTGGCACACGTTGAGACCAGCACGGTGGCAGAGTAAATTCTCACACGGAGACTGTAAGATGGTTCCATGCACAGCTTTATCACTCGTATATCGGGAACCGAAGTACAAACTTGGGTGACAGTTACGTATGGCTAAATATCCATAAGGTTGTTCCTGAGATGAAGGACGACTGCAAGCCGTGAAATGAGGAGGATTTTTGGATCGGACCGATGCTCTACTATCTGAGCCCTCCGCCTCGCTGGCAAGTCAAACATTTACAGTGGAAGACGTACTCATCATAGTCGTCTTGACGCTTTATGTTGACTGAAAAAACAAAAAAGATGTCATCTATACATTCAGCTGCTGTCTGGAGAGCAAGGTTTAGTCCTCTTCCAAGCTTCTTGTACTTCACAGTCGTTCCTACCATAGTAATCTATCAAAGATTATCCCTGTTGGCCAGTCACCTCCGTCTGCTTCTGAGCATTAACAACTCCGTACATGTCTCTTTATCATCTGTCTCACTATCTTGACAGCAGATAAGCCAAGTATGTTATCTGTCATCTTCCTGGACTCTTTTCTTTCCCCCCCCCTCCATTGCCGTAATCTTTTAGCGTCTCTGGGAACTTCACCTCACCGCACCCAGACGTTACGTCTTCTAATGCCAACATCCTGCTGTCAATGGTTTTATTCCTCGACTCTTTCTTTCTAGTCACAACAGATGCCTCGATTTCAAAAACCTTTTGGTTGAATTCACCTAATGCCTCCCCACTGCCACCACCCTCAGCGACTATACTCCTTTAACTCTCCCTATGTGTCTTCTGCCGTCCTCAACCTCTTTTACGTCTCTGTCAGGCAGTGCATGCTGTAATCACTTCATTAGAACTCGAAGATTCTTTTCTTACTCCCCGTTCCGGAGTATCACTCACGGATGTGATTTGTTCGCTGGTGGATGGACAGTCAGCTTGATTTTTTTTCTTTTTTTAAAACAACTTCCACTAATTGTCTGTTGAGATTTTTTCTTTCTCTCTCTCTCATTCTCTCTCTCCCTTTTGTTCTATCCTGTTAAACTCCAAGGTGGATTACTTCACCATTGCGTGGTCTTTCCTCCGCTCATTTTCCCTGCCCGTTGTAGTTGCATGAGTGACATGAGTGGGGTAATATCCTTACTTCATCCACTTAGTATAAGAGCAGATACATTTAGATTTAAGTCTCAACCAGATAATCTAGTCATGAACCAACGATTCTCTGTTGTCAGTCGTTCCCTTGTATTCCTCTCTCTCTCTCTCTCTCTCTCTCTCTCTCTCTCTCTCTCTCTCTCTCTCTCTCTCTCTGGTCTACCCCTGCCTATGCTCTGAGCAAACTGTTTGTTTACACTTTGAACCATTAGCCAGGCGCCAACACCCAAACAATCTGATCAACGATTATTTTTCTACCCTCAAGTTATTATCATCCTTCGACTTGTATAGCGTTTTTCCCTCCGTCGCTCCCATTCGAGACCAGGTCAGAATAATAACCTGCATATCCGCCTCACCGAGTAATTACAGACGCCCCTCCTCGTTCTTGACCCCATGAACACCGTGGCATGATGAGCCATGAGCACGATGTTATAACCCTCGGTTATGATGGCCTGTCCTTCGACTTATTCCTTAAGGAATAGTTAATCGCCAGGTCAGTCATATCCATTTGGGTCATATCGTTGTCCTCAGGACTAAAAGGTCCGGTTGGCAGTAAGTTCAGTGACGCTAGCCTATCCAAGCCCGACTGATGTATTTGGCTCTGTGGCGATAAGTTTCACTATCTGGTTTACTGCTGTTTACCTAGCTCGCTTGTCTGGTGCCTCGGGGGGGGGGGGGAAGAGAGAGAGAGAGAGAGAGAGAGAGAGAGAGAGAGAGAGAGAGAGAGAGAGAGAGAGAGAGAGAGAGAGGTCCGGGATGTAAAAGATATTAGAATAATCAGTTCACCGTTGGCCTCCGCCTTGCTCTTTCTTCTCCTTGTTTACACACGCCCCCACTGTCGGCCACCGGTCTAACCCGAGGCGAAAAACAATACCTTTCCTCAGAGTCTCAAGTACGCGGAAGGTTATCGAGTTTCATTTCAGTTTCGGCGGAGCAGTGGAGAACTGGGTCGTAAACAGCGTAAATGACGAGGTCGCCCATTTCGTCTATTAATAGAAAAATAGGAGACCCATCAGTAAGACGGTAGTGGGAGTTGCCGGTGCTCACCCACATCCCTGTGGGAGGAATCAAGCGAGAACACACCAGATCCCCGAACACGACGGTACGACTGAAACACGAAAATACGATTCTTGCGCACGGTACGGTACGACTCTTGAGCACGGCGGTGCGACTCTTGAGCACGACGGTACGACTCTTGAGCACGGCGGTACGACTCTTGAGCACGGCGGTGCGACTCTTGAGCACGACGGTACGACTCTTGAGCACGGCGGTACGACTCTTGAGCACGGCAGTACGACGACTCTTGAGCACGACGGTACTACTCGAGCACGGCGGTATGACTCTTGAGCACGGCGGTGCGAGTCTTGAGCACGGCGGTGCGACTCTTGAGCACGGCAGTACGACGACTCTTGAGCACGACGGTACTACTCGAGCACGGCGGTATGACTCTTGAGCACGGCGGTGCGAGTCTTGAGCACGGCGGTGCGACTCTTGAGCACGACGGTACTACTCGAGCACGGCGGTGCGACTCTTGAGCACGACGGTACGTCCTTTGAGGGTAGGATGGTCCCCCGTGTGTGTCAGGTATGACGAGAGATCGATCACATATCCCGATACATGACTAAGTAGCGGGGAGGAGAAAATTCGTGGCACGCCATGTTGTCCCATGTGTTGGGTAACCGGAGTCTTTTTGTGAAAAGAAAAGAAAAAAAAAAGACCACGAGAGTTGAGAGTAAACAAGTCGTCAGAAAAACAGACAGTAAGTAACTGGTAACAATAGATTACACGAGAGTGGTCACCCAGCCAGCACGTCTCTGATTTAAAGATATGACTGGTGATAGATGGGCAGGCCCGTCTCATGACGTTGGTCGATGGTGATTTCAAAAGCGCTGCTCTAACAGCCGGGGGACGTGAGTTGAAGCACGGTGCGACTCATGGATATGATGGTATTTGACCTGAATGGTGATTTCAAAAGCGCTGCTCTAACAGCCGGGGGACGTGAGTTGAAGCACGGTGCGACTCATGGATATGATGGTATTTGACCTGAAGGTTAAGGATCAGGTCAACGCCGCCAGAAAACGGATGGGACCGTTGTGCTAACAGGTCGTGCCCTTGTGCTCAAGGATCCTTACGTCGTGCTAAAGGGTTCTACTGTCGTGTTCAAGGACTCTTCTTCTGTCGTGTTCAAAAACTCTTCTGTCGTGTACAGAGGCCTTATAATTTCAATTGCGCACCTCCTCTACACCAAGACGCACTTTATTTACAAGGATTAAATACAGTAAATGAAGTAATATGTGAAACAAATGCGAGTATGTGAGGGGTATACTTGCTGAGAACTTACAAGAAAATGAATCTTAGGCACCAACACTGGGTGACAGAACTGGATTGAAAGACGTAGAGCGATATGTGTGTTGCTTGGCGTGTTGCTGTCGTCACCTCGCCTTGTAGGGAGCTGCGTCCAGTGTGCTCCAGTACAAGTGCACGGCAGGGCACTCGCTATGACCCCTGGACACTCAAAACAGCGGCAGTTCAGACCCAGTATACCGAACATTAATCCCCCCCCCCCACCAAACACACACACACACCCTCCCTCCTTGGGGAGGTGGCAAGCAAGGTTAGAGGCAGTGTTAAGGGTCACACAAGCAAGCAGTGAAGGTCAAACCAGCAAGGACGGCCTCGGTGTTAGGGACGCACAAGCAAGAACAGACTCACTGTGGGCGACACACACACACACACACACACGAGGGCGTACCCACTGTGAGGGTCACAGAAGCAAGGACGAACCAGTATAAGGGTCTCGCTCGTGCACCCACACACACGTGTGCACCTCCCAGGGTAAACCAAGAGAGGCGGGTTATGTATCTCCTCGCGGATGATCCACGCCCTCTTTTGTGTTTCAACGAAAACAGTCTAGCGTTCTTTTGTCTGTCACGTCTGAAAGGAGCCACTCATTCAGAGGCAAAGCATTGATGATGATGATGATGTTAATAATACTACGGTGAAGATCAAGAGATTTCGACCAAACTTAGCGAGCCCGGTGGAGGGAAAGCAGGCGACGCCCAGCCCCTGCGGCGCCTTCTTCAGGTGAATGGACAGTACTCCCTCCCCGCCTGGGTCTGATTCCTGTGAGAGACTGGGAAGGGAACAATGACTTCAGTTCTCCCTCCCTGAAGGCTAGTCGTCAAGGATCGCCCATGGACTAAGCCTGGCACAGGAACGCTTAGTTGTCTTTTTTTCTTCTGATGTCTAAAGTTTATTATCAAGAGAAATGGGACCTCCATCCATACTAAGGTGCCAGCATTACGGCAGTATCTGTTGCACCTGACTATGATGGTCCCTCATTCCTTCCCTATCTTTTAGGAGAGAGAGAGAGAGAGAGAGAGAGAGAGAGAGAGAGAGAGAGAGAGAGAGAGAGAGAGAGAGAGAGAGAGAGAGAGAGAGAATTTGCTCGACATGTTTCTTTGTGAAGGACGTGAGGATATATGGCATAACTCCAGTCACAGGGAAGGCTGGATTAGGTGCATTAATAAAAGGAGCAAGTGACGTCATTCATTCTAGACTTCCTGATGTTTAGGCCCATCACTTCTCACTTTAAACAACCTGCCTATTTTTTTTTTTCTCTCGTGTAAGCGAGTCATCGGTGAGGATTGAAAAGGCTTAACCTACGTCTTTGATCCTAGCAGAAATACGCAAGGAAAAAGCATTGGAGCAATGCAGTTCAGAGCATCCACGGAAGTGAATTTTACAGAAAAGAACATTTAATCAGCTCTCTCTCTCTCTCTCTCTCTCTCTCTCTCTCTCTCTCTCTCTCTCTCTCTCTCTCTCTCTCTCTCTCACTTTGTTACACGAGTGTCGGGGATGCGAAATACCAGTCTGAATGTCAGAGACGTTTACTTCGTGCTGGATATGAAACATACAAGAGACCCAGCCAGCATCACCTTCTGCAGGTAGCAGGGAAGGGTACTGATGATGCCTCTTGGCTCACAGACACTATGAACAATACATCCCTCAAGTATGATATGAGGAAACACCTTGGGTTGAAGGGAAGGGTTCGTGCAAGCCACCTGCACCCGTGCCGTGGGAGCAGACCCGGTATCACGCGGGAGTAGGCAACAGTGCCACAAGCACTCAGAGGATGAACACACCAGGAAAACATTCTTGTTTATTGATTATACGGTGACTCATCATTGATGACCACGCTAGAGGGGGGCCTCAGATGCTAGCTGAGGGAGGGCACGAGGGTCCTACAGACAAGCACGTAAGCTGAGGACAGGAAGGCAACGTACATGGGAGCTGAGGATACCAGCTGCAGACAAACACGTCAGCTGAGGACAGACCATTGCAACAAGATCAGAAGGACGACATGTACAGTGTGATTACTACAGCACGAGGAAAGAAACATACACTGAACCTGAGCACAGGATATCATACAATGGACCTGAGGATAAGGACTGGATATCATACACTGAACCTGAGGACAGGATATCATACAATGGACCTGAGGATAAGGACTGGATATCATACACTGAACCTGAGGACAGGATTTCATACAATGGACCTGAGGATGAGGACTGGATATCATACACTGAACCTGAGGACAGGATATCATACAATGGACCTGAGGATAAGGACTGGATATCATACACTGAACGTGAGCACAGGATTTCATACAATGGACCTGAGGATAAGGACTGGATATCATACACTGAACCTGAGTACAGGATATCATACAATGGACCTGAAGATGAGGACTGGATATCATACACTGACCCTGAGCACATGATAAACTATGCTAAACCTGAGGGCAGGATAAGCTACATTAAACCTGAAGACAGGATAACATGCACCTTAGCTGAAGACAGGATATCATACTTTAAAGCCTAGGATTGCATATCATAAACAACCTAAGGACAGGCTATGATACAGCAAAGCTAGGGACAGGACAATACACACTGAAGCTTGGAGCAGGACCAGGCAATATAAACAAAAGTTATGCACACAGAATACACATGGCCACACAAACAAAGAGCAGGAACAGACAATATAAACAAGTAATGTACACAATATACGTATAAATGAGTTGAGAACAATATAATAATTGGATAAAGTTAATACGATAATACAAGAAATACAGCAATAATGAAATGAGGACAATACAGCACTCACGTGAGCTTTAGACAACAGAACAGTTGCATGAACTGAAGGCAGTATAGCAACCACATGAGCTGAGGACAATGGAACAGTCACATGAAATTGTGACAATACAGTCATATGAAGTGAAGGTAATAGACCACTTAATGAGCTGAGGACAATGCAACAATCATCAGCGAAAAGCAATGCAACAGTGACAATACACCTGGAGAAGATACAAAAGTCATATGCTGAAGGCAATACAATAATCATAAGGAGAAGCCAATACAACAAATGTATGTAGACAATATAGGATTCACATTAATCAAAGTCAGTACAGATCACATGGATACATTATCACATGATGATCATACAGCAGTCACACGAGATCAAGACAAGACGTCTGACAGCGGCATGAGATGAAGACAATAGAGCAATCACGAGATGATAAAACCACATGGTTAAAGACTTAACATCACATTACTGAAGATAATACATCAGTAACATGAATTAAATTCAATAAAGCAATCACATGGATGAAGGTAATGTAGCACTTGTATGGTCGAAAACAGAAGTCACGTGAGCGAGACAACATACATAATCCGAACACAATACAACAGTCACTTGAGATAAGACAGTACAACAGAGACGTAACCAGAAGATAACAGAAAATAATACTTCAGATCATAAGAGCTGAAGACCAGTCGTATGAGATACAGACGAAACACGCATATGAAACAAGGACGCTACAGGGTAAAAGACTGTACTAGGTGACAAGCGAATGGCAGGGGTACTGGTGGGTGGAGGAGAAGGGGGGGATATAGGCGGCTTCTACTTGGGAGGGGAGGGGTGGGATGTGGGCGGCTGCGTCGGGCAGAGGGGAGGTCATATGATCTGCGCATCATGTGTGAGGCCGGCTTCCAGGGCCACAAGCAGCGTTCACCGGCAGCTCCCACACACAAGGTGGTCTCATACAATTGAAAATGCTCAGTCATTGTCGGTACAGATAGCTCTGAATACCGAAACGCTGACGGATGTTTACTGAAACGTCTTGGAATCCGTATAACTGGAGGTTCCTTACTAATACCTGAATCTTGTTACAGTCACAGTCTTATATTTACCGAAGTTGGTGAGGGCATTTATAAGAATGCAGATGACTAACAACTGTCTCTCTTTTCATATAGAAACACCGAGAAGAATCTTTGACAACATTGCCACTTTGGTCACGTATGACTGATCCTTGTCGATGCACGTAACTCATTACAATAATGAGTGCTATCATTTTTCAGTAAAGATACATCGATTCAGTTAATCTGCAGTCGCTGGTGAGACGACTGAGAACGTGTACGTGTTTATGTGTACAACACTGTCGATCTACACTTAAGTTCATATTACTGCCGGTGTTGAAAGCCATGCAGACACAGAGCAAAGGAAACCTTGTACCTCTATCCTTTACATTTGCTGCCGACGCTACCGGACGAAAATTCGCAATCAGGACCACAGAAATCCAAAGAGAAAAATCAAATTTTATGGAAACCTTGAGTTACAAGCGTGCCCAAGGGTGGCTATTGGAACCCCGAGACTTTCTTCCCGACTGAACAACTGTCATCCGGACTCCCTCAACCAGTCCCTCCATAGTTACATACAAAGATCAACAAGTTTGGATGTAAGAGAATCGAAAACCATTAGGAAAAACACCATATGACCACTTTAAAGCAAACAGTAAGATTAGAGGCAAGTTACACCTGAGAAGATAGAAGGGGAATCAGAACACAAAACTATCAGTGAAGAGAAAAAAAAAAGGTGAAAGCCTTGCGAAGCCAGAGAAGCAAGCGATTTGAATTTAAAACTTAAGAACGAAAACAAGAAGGGATCTAAATTTACCAAATGAAGCTCGTCGCATCGTACATACGATAACACAGCTAGCAACAAAAACGATCCAGCGAGAAACAGGTAGAGAAGGTTATCAGGTGAAAGGAGAAACTGTAAAGCTTGGAGCAAAGGAGACAGCAAACCAGCAGGCAGGAAGCCGCCTAGTAACAGCCCTCCACCCTGAACGTAAACTTAAGACACTTAACGCCACAATGGGGGGCTACTCCTCTAACCCGCATCACCTAATATCTTCAACGTTGTAATAGTATTAGACTCAACAGACTATACAAATCATCGTCTATTTGCGACAAAATGCATGTATGTATATGGTGAAACCAATGGTCAAACAAAATATAAGTGACACAGGGGACATATGGCATTACTCCTGCCGACCCCAAGCTACGGCGGGCTTCGTCCGCACCGATCACAGGGGTCAGTTGCCTGATCTACCCACTAACTCTATTTGCCAGTCGGACTTTACAGTGGACACCTGGTAAACGAAGTGCTCACTACGAAGACAGATCACACGACAAGGAGTGTCTGATGATACCCTTGAAGTGATAAGAGACTTGAGAGATTACATATCGAGCGTCTTCATAAAGAAAAGTTGCCAGTTATCGCTAGAGCTGATACGTCAGCCACGGGTGACTTTCAGTGAACGAACTATTTGTTTACATAAGATATATTTTTGTTTATGGTTAACATAATGAAAGAACGTGGGTTTTCGAAGATTTTTTTTAGTGTCATTACCTGAAATACAAATGTAAACTTTAAATTAGTAATCTTATTCAACCTGAAAAATGTATGAGCTGCAACAGTAATGAAGATTTTGCTTTGACAAGACTCATTCCGCGCACTGGTAGAGTGTAGCCGGGCTTCATTATAGTATATCGAGGCAAAGCGAAGTATGGAAACAGATGTGCCACAGTAACACCAGAGTATGGTCTGCTTACAGTAATACCAGAATATAGTCTGCTGCTGGGCTAAACCACAACAAGAATGAATGAAAAAGGTTTCAACTATTTAGTGTTGTAACTAAACATTAATAGCAATGAAAAAGGTTTCAGCTATTTAGTGTTGTAACTAAACATTATTAGCAATGAAAAAGGTTTCATCTGTTTAGTGTCATAAGGTAACTAAACATTATCCGCAATGAAAAATGTTTCAAGTTTAGTCTGATAAGGTAACCAAACACTTTGCGGTGCCCCTAACGTTTTTCCAGTGTAGGTCCGATAGATTAGGTTTGCACCGTAATTGAACCTAACCTAACTTAAGGGTTGGGGGGAGGGGATTTTTCAGGTAGTCTGAAGTATCATGCAGTCGAGATCATCACTACTTGAGCCAGATGTTATCAATTGTAGTTCCATGAATTGCCGTCAGAGCCAATTTCTTGTAACCTCAGTACGCGTGCATGTTTGCTACTTGAACCAAATGTTGATAAATATGATGTCAACTCTATTACTCTCTGGCATATATTACCAACCACAGATCAGCCAGTCTGCACATTTGTGGACGAAAGGAACCATGGTCAGCAACCTCTCCCTCCAGGTAAACATATCAGCCACAGCGAGGAAGACTGACTGGGTGAATTTGGTGAAGGGCTGATGTTCGGTTACAGGTCAGTCGGTAGGTGGAGACAGGTTTAGAACGCACAGTGGGTACATCAACAAACGGGGGTGATAGGTGGGCCCGAATGAGCATAGGAGCCCAGAGGGTCCTTGTCCCATAGAGAGGAATGGCAATAACATCACTGGGGTGAACGTTAATGGAGGCCATAACATATTCAGAGTGTGGTGCATAGTTTACATCACGAGACTGATAGTTACGTATGGAAAATCTGTAAGATCGATGCACAAATGTGATACATGATGCCAGGCAAGTATCGTGGGTACAACACATCATCATAGGAGAGGGGTGACGTAGCGCGACACACCCATGAGGGTGTTACGTTAAGGACAAATATGGAACCACATCAAAGGCAACTGTGGAAGACAACCGCACTAGAGAGATATGGAAAGCAGCAACGCGGCGGAAGATGCCACTACCACCGGACGTGAACAATGTTTGTCGTATCAATTAATGATGCCATCATGGCCGAACAAACACAACTGTGCAAGACAACAACCACGGGGAATACAACTGTGTGGGACGCGATACAACCACGCAAAGCATGACAGTCACGCGCGTCGCGGAGTAAGAACTCAGAACTGAACCATGGAAGATGTGACACACCCAGACAAGATCTGACAGCCAGTACAAGAAGATATGGCAACCATGCAACACTCGGCGATCAAACAAAATACGTGACAGAACAAATTATACAGCACACGAGACACGACACTCCTGCAAAACATGACAACTATGGAAGACTTGACAGTCATACATGACATGACAACCATACCACACGTGACGTTAGCCATGGATGATATTCCACCAGTATGTGAAACGCACGAACGACGACCATTGACGTCATTAAAACACTGAGGGTATACACAATCTTGACACATGAGATGGACTCGACCATGAGCGACCAGACACAACCACGTTAGACAGTGACAACCCCGGAAGGCACGGTCACGCATGACTAGCTCCAAAGGTACGAGTTTTGACCAAGGAACACAACACGACGAGAAATAAAAATGATTTGCGAACAAACATGACATAACGATCGATCCAGACATTACATCATCATGGAGCAGATACGAGGGACAACACTACAACAACAACCACAGCTACATGCGAGGGATAAGAAACACTACAACAACCACAGCTACATACAAGGGACAAGACAATACTACAACAACCACAGCTACATACAAGGGACAAGACAGTACTATAACAACCACAGCTACATACAAGGGACAAGACAATACTACAATAACCACAGCGACATACAAGGGATACGAAAACACTACAACAACCACAGCTACATACAAGGGACAAGACAATACTACAACAACCACAGCTACATACAAGGGACAAGACAACACTACAACAACCACAGCTACATACAAGGGACAAGACAATGCTACAACAACCACAGCTGCATACAAGGGACAAGACAATACTACAACAACCACAGCTACATACAAGGGACAAGACAACACTACAACAACCACAGCTGCATACAAGGGACAAGACAATGCTACAACAACCACAGCGACATACAAGGGATACGAAAACACTACAACAACCACAGCTACATACAAGGGACAAGACAGTACTACAACAACCACAGCTACATACAAGGGATACGAAAACACTACAACAACCACAATTACATGCGAGGGATAAGACAACACTACAGCTACATACAAGGGACAAAACAATACTACAACAACCACAGCTACATACAAGGGACAAGACAGTACTACAACAACCACAGCTACATACAAAGGATACGAAAACACTACAACAACCACAATTACATGCGAGGGATAAGACAACACTACAGCTACATGCAAGGGACAAAACAATACTACAACAACCACAGCTACATACAAGGGACAAGACAACACTACAACAACCACAGCTACATACAAAGGATACGAAAACACTACAACAACCACAGCTACATGCAAGGGACAAGACAACACTACAACAACCACAGTTACACGCGAGGGACAAGACAACACTACAACAACCATAACTATAAGCGAGGGACAATACTACAACAACCACAGCTACGTGCGAAAACCATGAGAAACACCATCACACTGAACACCTGTGAATAGTAGGACACAGCTGCTGCCTGGGACAAATGTGAGACTGCTACATCAAACACAAACAAAAGACAAGACACACATCTGTGAGGACCAACCACGATATACCACACAAAGCTACATGGAGCTACCACACATACCTATATGGAACAACCACGAAAGGTAAGATACAGTTATACAGAACAATCACCAGAGATGGAACACATTTGTATGTAACAGCCTCGATAAAGAACACAGCTGCCTGGAGCACCATGAGAGACATTAGTATGGAATAGCCACAAGAGACAAGACATAGCTAAGTGGAACAACCACGAGATGCATGGTACAGTTACATGGAACATGGAAGAAAAACAAGATGCATGGTACAGTTACATATAACATGGAACTACCACAAGATGCATGGTACAGTTACATGAAACATCGAACAGTCACGGGAGACACACGCAATAAAGGAAATTCCCATGAAAGACAATCGCTCAAAACACAAACATAAGGTCAACTATTACGAAAGACAAATTCACGAAAACTATAACACCACCAGTAGAAATTAACTCAAGTAGATACTACAACCACGAAAACTACAACTGTGGTACAAATGTGTCCAAAATACCCCTCTGCAGGATAGGGCACAATCAAAATGAAGACAAACGGAAGACCAACGTAAAAGACCCAATGAAGGAAGACGCAGACATCGAAGACAAAATTTAGGAGTTCTGGTTTAAATCCCTAGAGGCAAAACACACAACTACTGTAGTAATACCTCCACTAGGCACAAAGGATTCACTCACGTCGCAGCCAAAGCAGACGTAAGACAGCCACGAAAGTTGAAGGTTTAGTAACACATGACGGTCATGGAAGTTATGAGGAAGACCCAAACCAACCCAAAACCTGATGGCGAGGGACAGAACGGGTGGACCCACGGACGAAATACATCCATGGCTGAGACAGATCACAACCATAACCACGAAATACACAACCGTGAATGTAACAACCATACCAGGCATAACTGCGGAAGAAACGGGCTTGGCAGAGAGTTAGAGATCCCACATACGACGCACCCACGACAGACACAACCAAAGGCGACCAACCATGACATATAAAAGACTCTTTATTACCACCGCTTCAATTGCATGGAAGCACGTGAGGTTACGCGGTTAGCTCCAGCCTTGCCCTGGAATTTTTCAGGGAATACGAGATCAGAGACTGAGGGTAACAACACATGCGTGTCACCACCACGAACCACACCATCTGTCATCTGATCTGAAAGTGAGCGTGTCATCGTTTCTGGGTCTCTGGTTCATGCGTTTTCTTTTTCTGTGTTTACCGTAGGCTTACTGATGTGTCGTTGTTCCTTTCCTTATCTATAGTTCTGGTTAACTGGTGCGCCTTTGTTCCCGTGCTGGTTTATGCTGTGTATTTTGTTGCGCTTGGTCCAGGTTATTTGGTGTGTCTGGTTTTGCTCGTGTGCCTCTGATGTTCTGCTGAGGTATATATGTTCTCCACTGGAAGTTTTCTCTTTTCTTAAACTGGAATGTTCTCCACTGGAAATGATCTCTTCTTAGACTGGTATGTTCTCCACTGTAAGTTCTCTCTTCCTTAACTGGAATATTCTCCACTGGCAGTTATCTCTTTTTAGAGTGGTATGTTCTCCACTAGAAGTTATCTCTTCTTATAGTGGTATACTTTGCTCTCTTTCTGCCTTCCTTTATTCCTTTGCTGACGTTAATTTATTCTTGTTATGGATTGTCTCAATCTGTCAGCATATCCTGGTTTTCCGGTCGTTTTATTTTTCACTTCTTTTTTCTTCATGGTGGCTGATTCTTCTCTCGTGTTTTACACTGGTGTCTTTTGCTCCTCTGCTGGTGTTGCCTGATTCCTCCATTTCTGTTGCTGCAATCACCAATCTCTGAAGCCTTCACTTTGTCCTTACAGACACCCCCCTGCAGAGTTGTTGAATATCAGATGACGTAAATGCAAAGGGCATTCACACCCTCAAACGAAGGTTAGACAAATGCTTCAGCGATATCTGCTGTCGGCAAATAATCCTGCTTATCAGTTTATACGTGTTCCCGGACTTCGCCAGCATGAGGTGAAACGGCGAGGCTATATCACTGAACGTACAGACAGTCTCGTCAAAGAACAGCGATGATGTACAGCCTCCTACTTATTAACGTTCACATTCACTGGGATGGGACTTTTCTCATGGCGTTATGTACGAGTTCGTATGGGTTCCATGCAGTTCGTGGACGAGGGCGGTAGTTCCATCCTTAACTGTCGAATATGGTCCTAGTGATAGTAGCAGAGAATCGTGGGGAACAGTTTGTTGATCGCCTTTTGATAGGTGGTGGAAATGGGATCGAGGTTGATCGTGTATTCCCATTTCTGGGTTTTACTGGTAGCCCCTGATGTGTGGTGGGTATGGGAGAAGACGAGGCCAGTGGGACATAAGCGAGTTAGGGAAGAATGGAAGTGGTGAAGATGATGTCTTGAGTTCGGGTGCTGGGAGTCCAAGTGTCTAAAGTCTTCAAAAGAATGTATAGACGGTATATGGAAGTTTTGACGATGGGACTGACTTGTTTATGTTCTTGTTTTTGTTGCAGATAGTTTGATAGAGTCTTCAAAAGAATGTAAAGACGATATCTGGAAGTTATGACGATGGGACTGACTTGTTTATGTTCTTGTTTTTGTGGCAGATAGTTTGATCATCTAAGTGCGATCTGGTTCTTCTGTTGGTATCATCTTGATCTTAATGCTGAGGCGGCCATGATCTTTTGTTGAGAATCTGTTTTGGTGAGATCTTGTGTTTCTGTTGGAGTGATCTTGTTTGTTGCTGTAACCATCTGTTGTTCTTCATTTGATGGGACCTTGTTCTTCGGCTGATGTGATCTTACCTTCCTGTGTGATTTATGTTCTTCAGCTGGTGTGATATTGAACCCTCTCGCTCCGTACCTTCACTAGCGGAACAGTTTGAGAATATCTCGAAATTTGCCGACGACACTATATATATATATATATATATATATATATATATATATATATATATATATATATATATATATATATATATATGTATACACAGCCAGCTCAGAAGACTGCCTGAAGATTCATAGGGATTTAGAAAAACTGGTAGAATGGACCGAGCCATGACAGGTAGATTTCATTGTAGACAAATGAAGAGTAATGCACTTCGGTACCAAAAATATAAATAATGAATAGAAAATGTTTGGTAAACCATAACGAAAAATAACGAGAAAGAATTCCTTGCTGAAGGCAATAAAAACCATTAGGATATTTGATTTCATTACTAGAAACATAAAATACCGGAATAATAATACGATGCTCACTTTATAACGCCCTGCTTGCACCTCATTGCAATAAGCTGTTAATTCTGGTCACCAGAACTAATCAAAGATGAAGAGAAACTTCAGCGAATTCAGACCAACCAAATGAATCCCTTCTCTCAGAAATCAGCTGCGTCAGGAAAGACTAAAAAGACTTATATTGATTCGTTCCAGTAAAGCGCAGACTCCAAAGACTTCTGATAGGAGTTTCCAATATATCATATGATTTCAACATCATATATGAAAATTTCCTCAGTTTAGACAGACAGAATGACCTGTAATAATGATATGAAGATAAATGGGTATGTGACAGCAATGTGGGCAAGAGCTTTTCGCATGGAGGGTGAGTGGAATGATTTGCCTCCTGATGCACGAAATGCAAAGACTGTGAATACTTTCATAGCAAGACTAGACAAATACTTCAGTGATTTGTTATAAAGAAAAGTGATAGTTTATCACTATTTCTTTTTACTTTCTCTCTCAGCTTCAGAGCAGATAATGTCAAAAATTAGGAAACGATCAGTAACAACGTTACTGAACTGATGTGAGGTAACAAAGAACCATGCAAGAACAGGGCTTCCTGTACGTAACGGAGGCGCTTAGAGTGATGCTCAAAATCACAAAATTCTTTTAAATTTCAAGTAACAAATCTACTACAAAACTAATGTCGTCATGTAAGTCGTCACTGAGATACCACGCCCCTCTGGGGATCTTGGAGCCAAGAGTTGACGTGTTTATCAAGATGGAGAGACACCGTGAGACAGGAAGACTGCGACCCGCTCGGCCACATACCCCACGACACCTACGAGATGTAATAGGTATGGGCGTTTCGCAAGGAGACAGAGGAGAGCATCGGCACAACCAGTGGCAGATCGCTGTCACCTGACGCCCCACATTTCACACTGTCGTCGTACATCTAGAGCAGCAGCGAACTGTGAATGCCAGCGATCATACAGAAAGTTACAGCAGTCAGTAGCTGTTGTTTACTTTACCGTCAGGAACCTTCAGTCGCTAGGCAATAACTCGTGATTTCTCTGATCCCTTACCAGTGAGACGATACGAGTGATCGTTAGCAGCAGTACACAACCACAGCAAAACCAACAGCCGTGACCCTGACGAAACAAGTCTTAAAATACGACACCGAGGAATTGCCATAACGATAATGGATAGGCTCATCAAGGAAGAATTATAGAGCTAACATTGTTTCAGTTAAGACACGTAGGAGGAGTGGCAGGGTGACTGTGCCTCACAGGGAGATGGTATTCATCATACCTATAACACATAACACAGCTATAGTCACCGCTCACTCTCCTCTGACATTAGGTCTGCACAGCTATACAGTCATAGCTCACTCACTCTCCACTGACATTTAGTAGTGGTCTCCTCACTCGCTCCATAAATCTCATTATGTAATTATAGCAACTTTCACCTGTCTCCATATTGGGTGAGGTCAATCCCTCTTGCCTTCCCTACATCAGACTATTATAGTCTGCAGGCGTGGCCACTTTCCCTCCGCGCGTCCGAATCCTGAAGTATACAGAGTATCTGATCCTCTGTTTAAGATCTTATTGTTGCATAAGCTGTGTGTACACACCATATCGTCTGAGGGTTCAGGATATCCGTCTAGAACATATGAGTGTCAGGTTAACCTAAATGCCAAGTCCAGAACATTGAAGTGCCTGGAACATCCAAGATCAGATCATCCAAATGCTTGGAACATCTTAACTGCAGAAAATCAAAACCACGACCTCCGCAAGTGTCAGCTCTGCTCTGCCTTTTGACAGACGAACGCCTGATCATTATATTATTGTGTCCTGGAGTCTGAAGTTTCAGGGTTCAGAGACTCAAAATATCGACAACTTTGTTTGCCTTATACGTGATGCATTTTGACCCAACCCTCTTTTAGTATTCTTATCCGCCTCATATCTTTTGTTTTATCAGTCTTGTATCTAAATGTATTCTGATGCTCTGTAATTAATACGTCTTCTGTTGCCGTACTTTGTTTCAAACCAGTGCCATTAACACTCTCCCTCCACCGCCTCCTTTTCCGACGGGACGATGATCTACCGGGGTCCCTGAGCCCATTCCGATCCATCTTTGATCCACTTACCCTCCACATATACTGTACGCTCTATGTTTGCCCCTACCTATCCCTAACATTGTACTCATCACCCACACTAACGCAGAACTGCTTGGGCGAATGAAGGTCGAAGGCAAACTGTTTAACAGTCTTAGCAGCGAATGACAAACTGAACGTCAATTACATGTGGATATTACGTGATTGGCGCCTGGACTCTTCGCTACCAGGAACGACCCGAGCATTCGAACACTTGGTTCTCCAGGCACCAGAGCGACGTAGCACCTCATTGGCCCAAATGCATAAGGTTCCCTAATCTGAGTGTGCGAACACCACGTTCTCCAACACCTAACAGTAAACATGAGCGCCATAGTTCCCAGTAATCTGAATACATATCTGGGAAGTGTGTTTGTGCCCGTGTTTCTCTCCCAACACTGCTAAGCCTCGGATCACTCTACCACCTCGTACTATTTTTTTTCCTTACAGCTGCGACTTGATCCTCTTCAAAAGGTAGATTTTGACCTCAGCTACGACTTATCTCCTTTTCTCTCTTCCTTTTTATCCTTTATCATATTCTATGTAAGGCTTTCGGTATATATTAAACTTCTGCATGCTGTAGAGACTTAGCCATCTGATATTCCAGCCCTTTGACTTGGTAAAAACTTGACTCGCTTTTCCAGACGCCTGACCGTCCAGTTGTCTGACTGTGAACACTTACCTGTACGAGTCGTCCAATGCTTGACTGTCCAAATGTACGAACGCTCACTCTCCTCACTGTCTAGAAGCACTAGACTGTCCGTACAGTTTGACTTTCCGAAGAATTGCGTGTTTAACAGTCACATTGATCGATTACCTGTCACCAGTCGTATTGACCGTCAGGTAAGTCCACGGTACACGATGGTCATAACATTTGGATGTTCGTCTGCGGAACTTGGTATTGCAAAGACTTTGATCTCTGACAGCTAATGCATTCACCACCTACCTATCGTGACACCAGCTCTTTTTGAATATCACTCCGAACACCTAGGTTTTACAAGCACCTGTTTTATCTGTTTAATGTCGTTGGTATAAACTGTGTTTTATAATGCTTCACACCACAGGTGTTTATGATGAGGCTGAGGATGATTTACAAAAAAAAAAAAAAAACAATTTGTCCAATTTAGTTAAACAATGAGGCTACAATGGGTACTTCGTCAGCTGATGTAAGATGGAAACTGATTATGTGGCAGTAATGTTCGACCCTCAACGTCCCCGGGACCAGATATTAGGTTGGCGCTGTGTGGTTGACATTAAGAACTTGGAACCCTCGCGAGGATCATCAAGTCTCACTCAAAAACCTTGAATAGTCTGCAGAATGTTAAGTCTTGGGCATGTTTTTTTTTTCTTTTTTTTGTTCGAGCGATTACCAGAGGCTGTGAGATATCTCTGTTGAGTAAAGTACGAGTCACAGCTGGGGCCAGCTGCACCTGTCTGTACAACAGATGAAGCAGCCGGGGACTGCCGCAGCTGTGTCTCAGTATGTAAAGCATGTGAGGCAGCCGCGAGCAGCTGCGACTGTGTCTCAGTATGCACAGGAGGTAAGGGAGCCGCGGCAACCCCAGGCCGCTCCACAGGTTTTTCATTTCTGTTCTTTTTTTATCATAATTCTCGCCGAGTTCATGGACAACCTCGAGTGAATGCTGCAAGAAGGGCTCCTGGAGTTGTACTTCTGCACGACACACGACGTGAGTGTCTAACCTGGCCAAGTGGGTTATGTGAATCACGTACGTACACTCTCCATCGTCCGTTTTTCCAGCATCTGTAGAAGACAGGAAGATACAGGTGCTCCTCTGTACATAATAACGTTCTCACAGTAAATGACTTCAGTGACCATTTTCCTCACAGTTCCATCATACTAGAGACACATACGGAGTCATACATTCTTGCGGGGGATTCGAACCGGTGTCCTGAGGTTATCGGCTGTGTGGAGACAGTATGGTATATGTCATTTCTCTCGACAGGTATTGGTGCAAGAGACTGCAGTAGCGAGTGGCCGTCTCGCTGTACTTAATGATCGTTAATGATGGTCATCGGCAGCGCTCAGAGCGACTCCCTACCTCCAAGCTTTACGTAATCTGTTACTTCACAGTCACCTCCCTGGCCACTCCCCGCATGCATGAGTACTACTACCCATCGGGGTATCGAGAGGGTTAGCGAAGGCGGTGCAGTGAGCCAGGACTTAAGTGGCTGTCATGTGTCACTCCTTTGATCTAGGTTGCTCTTATTTTCTTCCCCCCGCCTCACCCAACAAGTGGGCTGCTGGCATTCAATCCACAAACGTACTAGTATGTCTCTCCATCTCGCACGTAACATGGACAACATTCAACTTTAGATTTTCCAGCGGTGAGCTAATTCTGCCATTCAGCAAATTGCGCGTCGTAATGACTTGTTAAGTAGTCTTTACTTTGGCCGTTCGCCACCTCCCTCACGAAGAGTTCCGCACCCAGCGGGTCCCGCAACACAGCAGCCACCCATCTTGTTCCTCATCGAACCCAGTCAACATCCTGGATGCCCTCTGTTGTCTCCCATTCTTCACACATGGCCAGACGATTTCAGTCTTGCTTTGCGTAATCACAGACAGACTGTTGACATTTCAGATGCATTCCCTTTTTATTTTTTTTTCTTCATCCTCGTAAATTCGTCGAATCTGATGATTAGTACACTTCTCAACACACTCACTTTAAAGATATCCAGTCTTCCTTCTGTCAACGGCTACGTTTTTACTACGTTCGACGGAACTGGCAGCATTACCGCCTTGAATATTCTTATCTTCCTTCCCAGACTCGGTTCAGCCCTTGCCCATAAGTTTCGTGTCAGCAGCTCGCATACTCTCGTAACACTAAGGCCTATTCTTCCAATAACTTCCTAGTTCACTGTTACTCGCCTTGTTATGTGATCGATACACACACACACACACACCCTTACGTCTCACTCTCCACTCTAGTGGCCCAGTCACAACGACCCTTGTCTACTGCAACGCCTGCACTGGCCACCACACCTGTCCCTCACCAGGTGCACGGTTCTCAGCGGCACAACCTAGTGCTATGCCTCACTCCTCGTCCTTTTTCTTCATACTGACAGCAGGCCTGCAGGCCTTCTCCACAGGAATAAAAGTACCTAACCTACCGGCCTCATAATCCCACTGGCAATGCTATTCAACAGATTCTCTCACAGTTTCCACTTCCCTCCTACCGTACCATCATATACTGGAATAATTACTGTGTCCAAATCCTCAGGTGTTGCTTCACTTTCCAAGACTCTTTCAAATACCAGCGCTCTTGCTTCATTCATCGTGCACCACCTGCCCCTCACCACCTCCTCATGGGTTGTCACACACACACACACACACACACACACACACACACACACACACACACACAACCATCCCCTCGAGGATTTAAGGACTTTATACAGCCATGTTCACTTCCGTGTCTTGCTGTTCTTCCTCAGTTTCTGTGTCAGATCTTCCACACATTCCTCATTTCCATTACTTTCAGTAGTAAGTCTTTGTGGGGTTAACCTTCATTCTCTCGTTGTCACTCGTTGTGAGGATTTGTTTTCTCCCCTCGCCAATTAAACCATCGTCACATCCAAAGTCCTTCTGACACGTCATGTCTCTACACCTCACCGCTGGAGACTTTCCTCGAACTCTCTTCTCCTGTTGCTGTCTCTTCGGCGTCCGTTCTGCTCTTCGGCGTCCGTTCTCCTCTTCGACGTCCGTTCTGTTTTTCCCTCACAGAAGGGATGAAATCATCGCATGGCTGTGTTTCTCATCGTCTATAGGCTACGTTAACGTTGAGATTAGAAACCCCATGATACTTAGATCTAACATGTTTCATTATCATACGTTTTTTTCAGTCCTCGTAAGCATCTTGAATGACATCGACTTCGCGGAGTCCACTGGTGAAAGTGTAAACAAGAGATAAGAAACTGGTGACCTGTCTCAGGTACCGGGCACAGGTGATGTGATGTAAACAGATGATTTTGTCTCTACCGTCCTATCGTTTGCATGTGTTGAGCAGGTGGTGATGATGGCGGGTAGAGTCAGTACTGTGAGTGTGATGTGAGGATTACCAGTGGTCAATGGAACACTGGCAACACTTCTCATGCCACTCAAAACCTACCTTCCTCCCACCCCTACCCTGTGGCACCCTTCCACCCCATCCCTCCTCCCACGTACACCACCCCTCTCACCCTGTGGCACTCCCTAAGCCCCCTCCCACGTACACCGCCCCTCCCCTGTGGCTCTCCCCCATCCCTCCTCCCACGTACACCACTCCTCTCACGTGACACAACCCCCCTTCCCTCGACCCACTAACACCACCCCTCCCGTACCTTCAGGTCCAGGTGCACCCGTCCCCTGAGCATCATCCTCACTAACCCTCACTCCCTCTTCCCTCCGCCCGTCGCTCTCCATCCATAACCAATGCCACGTCTCCGCCCCACTAGGCCACACCCGTCTCGCTCCTCAAGACATCTTTACCGTCTTCTTTCATTCCTCGCGTCTCTTCCTCGACATCCCACCCTCCCTTCCTGCCACAGACAGCACCATCCCTTCCCACATCCACCTCTCCGGCTGCAGGCCATGTGTGTGCACACGGGATACCGCTCGTTCGCTTCCATTTCCTCCAACTCTCGTCCTTGACGTCATCCGGTAGTGGCTGGGGAGGCCCACGGAGGCTGGCCATGGCTTGTGGTACGTGTCAGCCGAGGCCTCGAGAGGGTCGTGAAAGCCGTAAAGCGAACCCTCAAGAGCACAGAACAGTTCAGCAGAGACCTAGAGAACACGAGGACAGAATCGGTAGACCACGAGGACAAACGATCATTAAATATAGGTAAATGAGTTTACCGTTTTGCTGTACGTAACCTCCCACTTAGTTTGAATAAGTTATCCACCATTATATTCTAAGTGCAGTTAGTTTGTTTGTTTTCAAATGCTTGCGAGATGTGTTTGGCATGGTATTGGGTTTGTCCTCATCTCTAATGATGCCGTCACAACCATTATATGACGCACAGGAGATGATTTGTATTCAGACGTTGAGACCAGTTAATACTTGTCTGGCGACTGGCAGGCAACGGCGGAAAAGTATGATATATATATATATATATATATATATATATATATATATATATATATATATATATATATATATATATATATATATATTTATTTATTTATCATCTGGGGAGACACAAGAGAAAAATATAACAGTGATTATTACACGAAAGTGCACTTGAGAATATATATATATATATATATATATATATATATATATATATATATATATATATATATATATATATATATATATATATATATATATATACACACGAAAAACAGTAAAAGGTACTGATATCTATTGCATAAAAGTAGTAAATACATCTTTCGAAAACGAATAATAGTTTTCTATAACCAAAGGAGTGCAAGAAAAAGGTTTGTGTTGTTGCCATACAACTGCTGCTGAGAATCTCCTCAGGAAGCAACGAATCGTGGGAGAGAATATCATACGACACCACGTGGACTGCAAGCGATCAAGATGACGTGTGAGGTTATGGTACATGGAACAGACCAAGAAGTTTTGAGCATAAGACTGAAGCAGGTGATAAGCCACAAACAACAGATATCAAATACCTTCGTGTCAGAGTATCAGCCACTCATGTGAGTAGGGGGAAGGGTATTCATACCGAAACAACTGAAAGTATAAGTAAATACTGTGTGTAGTTATTACACTAGTTATCCCTATAATTGAAGGGGAGAGAGAAATTTCCGATTGGAGTTAAGATACTCATGTTCAACACAATACTCACGCCAACATTGAACCTCTGGAGATGACACAGGGACATTAACCAGCACAGATATCGTATGTAGACGGAGGACGGACAGATATGGAAGCCAAGGTCATCATATGCAAAACAAAGCTGCACAGAATACAAAATGACGAGAACTGAACGAAGGCGAGATTATTGAGACGTCTGGAGGGGAATGGATGAAGAAACTGTATCTAAAATGGCATTTCGCTGGTGGAGGAAGACCACCAGGAAGACCTACAGAGAGAGATGATGAGATGACGCCCAGGGAGAGGAGGATGTGGTTGATGTTCCAAGATGAGTGCAGTGGAGGAGGCAACGATGCTTCTCGCTGGAAACCTGAAAACCTGATTGGAAACACAATATATATATATATATATATATATATATATATATATATATATATATATATATATATATATATATATATATATATATATATATATTTACATATATATATCCCTGGGGATAGGGGTGAAAGAATACTTCCCACGTATTCCCTGCGTGTCGTAGAAGGCGACTAAAAGGGGAGGGAGCGGGGGGCTGGAAATCCTCCCCTCTCATTATTTTATTTTAATTATCCAAAAGAAGGAACAGAGAAGGGGGCCAGATGAGGATATTCCCTCAAAGGCCCAGTCCTCTGTTCTTAATGCTACCTCGCTAACGCGGGAAATGGTGAATAGTTTGAAAAAAAAAAAAAAAAAAAAAATATATATATATATATATATATATATATATATATATATATATATATATATATATATATATATATATACACACATCACGTCAATGGTCGTTAAGAACTATCAATCATACATACGTTGAATTACGTACACATGAGTGACGCTGATGGATCCAAGGGTGTGACGCACAGACAACTATTCATGTGATCACACACGACGCTATATTTAGCTCCACCGGCGGGGACGACTGGGTGTACCGTAACCAGCAACGTCACGCCCACTGCTAACAGGTTTACAAGGTGGGGCACATCAGGAATGGTGGAGGGGTACCATCAGGGGTGAGAGAGATTATCAGAGATTAGGTGGGGTACCATTAGGGTTGGATGGTACCGTCAGGGGTTAAAGGTTACCATCAAGGATGGTGGGTACCGTCGTGGTCTGTGGAGGGTACCATGGGGATGGGGGTACCGTCGCTGATGGAGGAAGGTAGCGTCTGTCTCTTCAGCTTCAGATAACGCCAGGAGCCTTTATCTCCGGCGTGTATAATTAGGATGTCCGATTAGCCTCGAATCAAGGTAGAAAAATATGTGCTTATCGTTCATGGCGCTTGTCTGGCAGTACTGTACCCTGACACTGTGGTAGATAATGTCATTTTCTGTGGGACTCAAGAGGCTGGCCACAAGGGCCAGTGTGACTCGTGTCATACACAGTGACCGAAGGTTAAATCGTCTGTCACTCGCTGTACATTATCGTCAGTATGTGACTCAAGACCCAGATGGCTCGTATAACACGCACCTCCCATTTTCGAATTGCCATGTAACCTCCTGCGTTTGAGACGCTGTCTATTCCAGTCACGAGCAGGTTGAGGCACAGCCCACGCTAGTCACTAGCAGGTTGAGACACAGCCCACGCTAGTCACTAGCAGTTTGAGACACAGCCCACGCTAGTCACTAGCAGTTTGAGGCACAGCCCACGCTAGTCACTAGCAGGTTGAGGCACGGCCCATGCTAGTCACTAGCAGGTTGAGGCACGGCCCATGCTAGTCACTAGCAGGTTGAGGCACAGCCCACGCTAGTCACTAGCAGGTTGAGGCACAGCCCACGCTAGTCACTTGCAGGTTGAGGCACAGCCCACGCTAGTCACTTGCAGGTTGAGGCACAGTCCACGCTAGTCACTAGCAGTTTGAGGCACAGCCCACGCTAGTCACTAGCAGGTTGAGGCACAGCCCACGCTAGTCACTAGCAGTTTGAGACACAGCCCACGCTAGTCACTAGCAGGTTGAGGCACAGCCCACGCTAGTCACTAGCAGGGTGAGGCACAGCCCACGCTAGTCACTAGCAGGTTGAGGCACAGCCCACGCTAGTCACTAGCAGGTTGAGGCACAGGCCACGCTAGTCACTAGCAGTTTGAGGCACAGGCCACGCTAGTCACTTGCAGGTTGAGGCACAGTCCACGCTAGTCACTAGCAGGTTGAGGCACAGGCCACGCTAGTCACTTGCAGGTTGAGGCAGAGCCCACGCTAGTCACTTACAGGTTGAGGCAGAGCCCACACTAGTCACTAGCAGGTTGAAGCACAGCCCACGCTAGTCACTAGCAGGTTGAGGCACAGGCCACGCTAGTCACTTGCAGGTTGAGGCACAGTCCACGCTAGTCACAAACAGGTTGAGGCACAGCCCACGCTAGTCACTAGCAGGGTGAGGCACAGCCCACGCTAGTCACTAGCAGGTTGAGGCACAGCCCACGCTTATCACTAGCAGGTTGAGGCACAGCCCACGCTAGTCACTAGTAGGGTGAGGCACAGCCCACGCTAGTCACTAGCAGGTTGAGGCACAGCCCACGCTAGTCACTAGCAGGTTGAGGCACAGCCCACGCTAGTCACTAGCAGGGTGAGGCACAGCCCACGCTTGTCACTAGCAGGGTGAGGCACAGCCCACGCTAGTCACTAGCAGGGTGAGGCACAGCCCACGCTAGTCACTAGCAGGTTGAGACACAGTCCACTCCACTCACTAGAAGGTTGGGTGCACAGTCCACTCCACTCACCAGTCACTAAATAGTTAACAAAACTGTCAGCTGCTGTATGTATCATATGACCATCAACTTTCGCTACGGAAAAGACACTCCCCATCAAACATCTGAGTCAAGTCATCACACAGGCTTACCTACCCAGCCCAGGAGGGTGTACACACTCGCCCACAGTGACCCATGATCGTGGTAGACCCACTTAACATAGTGCTTCCTCATGGTGGTAGACACCCTCACCCCTCCCTCCCACAGAGGGGTTTCTTCATGGTGGTATATGAACAGTGACTCGCAACACAGAAAGTGCATCATCATGTGCAACGAAACGTACCCAGCACAGCCACCAGTCCTGGTATCACCCGAGGCAGGGGTGAACGGCCCCGACCCTTGATAGTAGGTGACTCCAGTTGCTTGTGGAGGACACCCATCTTCCCGGATTCCTCCTGGTGAGATCGTCTACCCATCCAAATACTTAGGGGGAGGTCACCTTCCCATCCAGTCGCAAGGTATGGTAACTCACCCAGTTAGATGCGAGGCGAGGGTCACTTTCCCGTCCCAGTCGCCAGATGAGGTGAGCTACCCACCCAGATGCTAGGTGAAAATCACCTACCCCACGTATAAGGTGAGCAAGGTCATCTACCCATCCAGTCTCCAAGTGAGGTCACTTACCCACCCGGTCGCTAAGCGAGTCAAGCCCGCCACAGAGTGAGCGCTGTATAACTGGCCGGCAGGAGCCATGTGCAGGTCTCTGAAGCCGGAGACTGATATTCAGACACTGTTGGTCAAGGATTCGAGTCTAATTGTTAAGGATTCCCTCTCATGTAGACCTCCAGGAGCATGATAGAATTAATGCTGCAGCCAAACCTGCACTTGAAGAAACTTGCAAACAATGCAGTATTGTCAGTAAGGTCTCAAAACATGTTATTGTGGCGGAACTAACAGATTTCTCTGAAGGAAACAGACGGGTACAGATGGGCCCCTGAAGAAACGTTTCTCAACACAATGAAAAGTGTAAAGTGAAACACGTACATGGAAAAAGTAACGCGATTTATAGACATAATATTGTCATTACTAGATTAATCAAGGCTTGGCTTCAGTAACTATTGACTTCTGGCCTGTTTGGTGATATTAATCATGTGAATTGTAAAATTTGTGAAACATTTTGTTCTACAATGTGAAAAAAAAAGAGGAGCCTTTTAGGGCTAGGCCCAAACAAACGCTGCAAGAAGCGTCCCAACATTTTATGGTTCATGATAAGACTCCAGAAATTCTAAAACTGCATCCACTTTTTGCATCCAGTCATGAAACGAAGGATATATTCTATTTTTTTTTGGGGGGCCATGCAACGCTCATGACGTCAGGGGCCGCAAAAAACTAAAGGCCATGAAGAGTCGACGGTGCGAAATCTTCGGGCGAGGCTTTGTCTCCTGCTGGAGCAGCTGATCTGTGGCCGGCGGGTAGCGGCACGTACACTTGTGGAGGACAACCAGCCTAACCAGAGACAGGAGGAGGAGGAGGAGGAGGAGGAGATAATACAAGAGGTTGAACTTAAGTAGCCGGGTCGACCCTTGTCACGTCAACTGAAACTTGTACAACTGACAGACATGAGAGAGAGATGCATCATGTCTCACACACGTTGATCTGTGAGTGGTGATGGGTCAAACTCACTCGTTTTCTTATCGTGCTGAAATATGTTACCCCGCTGAACACGTGCTTCGAATGAAGGAACCAATCCAGGTGGTTTAAGAGAACCGTCGTGCGACTAAGTGCCACTAGAGTGCGCCTCATTCAACCTCGTCACACACCAGATGCCTGACACTTACAGTGAAGGCAGAGAGACGTGACATACAAACTAGACGTCAGACGAGTGAAGCGTATGAGAGAGACTGTCTGGAGAAACTAGAGAAGGACGCATGATCTTGACCTTCAGGTCACACCAGTGAACCCTCCACACACACACACACACACACACACACACACACACACACACACACACACACACACACACATGCTGAGAACTATATACAGGGGCAGGGAGACGGTGACACCATGACTTACGCTCATACTACAAGTAAGGAAGACAGTAGAGGCGTACACAATGATGTGTTCCTACGGTTCGTATATGTTTTCTTTCATGTTGACGTTGAGTGGCCAGAGATAAAATCATCCGGACGGCTGGAAGATATAAAAAGGATTTGGCCCTGTTATCTCTACCGGACGAGGGGGTCACTACACTTCACAAAACGAGATGGTGGAAAGTCAAGATATGAAAGAAAACATTGGGAGTATGTAAAGTTGTGGAGTGAAATATACAGATATGTAGGACATCACACATAGGGAAAAGGCAGACCTAAGGTCACAATAGTCGGTAGATTTTAAGACGGACACAAAACTGGGAGGGAATATGATATAATTTGCTCAAGCGATGACAGAAGATGTAAGACGAGCTACGCAAAACAAATTGGTACAACTGAGCATTGTATTCAAGAACTCCGCAACCCTAGCACCAGCTACAACACCAGCCCCCACCATCTTCACCAGCACAGAGGCAATATCACCACCACTCCACCACCTACACTTCGCCATCATCTTCACCACCACAGAAGCCTTCGATCTAGATAGTGTTGTCTCTAAAGAATTGTTAAACCATATATGCCACGGCACAAGTGAACCTAAATGGATCCAAGTATAACAGCCAACCACATATCTACAACAATAGCCCCATCAACCATAACAGAATCCTGCCTCCACCACAAGTCGTGCACCGTCGCCACTCACTCACTGGCTACGGCTCTCCAGTTCGTCCCCCCTCAGACAGCAAGACCATCCTTGATGAGTGTGGGTTATAAATAGCTGCCCGAGTCGCTCCTCCAGTTAACATAAAGTACCCTGTCAGGCCCGGGTCACGTGTTGGGGCGGACCAACAGCCACGAGAGGAGGCTGGTAGGTAGCTCGCGGGCGGTGGAGAAGGTCGTCTCCAGCCAGGCCCCCATGTGATCACGGTCATTTCACATAATGCAGTATATTATGTATGATGGATCTGGTCGGTCAAAAAAGGGAAGGGGACGGACCAGCCTATTCAGAAAACCATCTCTAGACCGTGTTGTCCCCCAGATGCAGAACGTGTACTCTGTATTGGAGGTGTTAGGGATGACTCTGTCCTTGGATTATTAGTCAGCCAATAAAATGTGGTGTTCAGTGTTGAGTCGACACCAGGAGTACTGGGTCCGTTTGAGAGATCACCTTAGGAACACCAGTTACGTATGTCTTACAGTAAGTTCACTTAGGTTCCACTCGCATAAACACGTTAAGGAATTTTTGCAGCGTGGGAGGAGGAGGAGGATGGGGAGGAGGGACAGAGGGAGGGAGAGGGTGCCGGCGTGTGTGTGTGGTGGCCCTGGGCGACCAGACAGGACAGGACCGGCCTGGGCATCTGCCCAAACCCACACGTGTCTTTCGCTGGCGGAGCAGCAGCAGCCCTCGTGGTCGCCTCCCTCAACCCATGTGAGACCTGACCCAT
This sequence comes from Panulirus ornatus, assembly GCF_036320965.1. Lineage (NCBI taxonomy): Eukaryota > Metazoa > Arthropoda > Malacostraca > Decapoda > Palinuridae > Panulirus > Panulirus ornatus. The sequence continues at coordinate 58,617,265 of NC_092242.1, forward strand.
TGGCCCTGTGGCCTGGTCCATTGTCTGCTTATCATGGAGTACGTGCGGTCGACAGTGGCGGCGAGCCACCAAAAACCCGAAGTCACAGTCGCGGTTCTTCACTTGTGTCATGGCTGACCAACAACATGCACTCCAAGCGATGTTCTTGGCCAGACAGGTGACGCCCGACCTTATGCATCCGACGCACGAACAAAAACCAACTCGGGGTCCATCTAAACCGTGGATACAAACATCATCTGTCTACTTGTTGCAGACGTTGAGGACGGCCGAGTCCCTGTGGTACATGGCTGTCATCCCTCGCCTTCCCTGGGAACAACAGCACCTCTTTTGTTTCCCTCTCCTCAGATTTCCCCCACACGTACCTGTGCATTTTTCTTGGGAGTGTACATAGCACTACGTAGGACAAAATGATGCCAGACGCCCCGTTGGATCTAAGACGTATCTATCCACTGGTCTATACTATGATACAAAAAAACATGTCTGTTCTAGATAACTGAAGTCAGGTTAGAACAGTAAGAAGACTAGACTCTCCCTACCTCTCTTCTCACTTCCTCCGGCAACAACAGGTGGCAGGCAGGGTAACAATAAGATGAATACCATGCCCTGATAAATAAGACAAGCGTGGAATCGTCCTAGAACTTGTTAAAAGGGATTCTTTTTGGCTACTCTATACACTACTTCATGTTAATCTTGTCTCGGGCAGTGAGTCTTTTGATGGGTGCCGTCTTCGTTACCTGAAAGGAAAGAATATATGTATTCATATATATTCCAATGAGTCCACGGGGAAAATGAAACACGATAAGTTCCCAGGTGCACTTTCGTGTAATAATCACATCATCAGGGGAGACACAAGAGAAAAATATAAGTCAGTTGATATACATCGAAGAGACGAAGCTAGGACGCCATTTGGTATAAATGTATATTCATACATATTCGCCTTTTCCCCGCGTTAGCGAGGTAGCGTTAAGACCAGAAACTGAGCCTTTGAGGGAATATCCTCACTTGGTCCCCTTCTCTGTTCCTTTTTTGGAAAATTAAAAAAACGGGAGTGGAGGATTTCTATCCCCCCCGCTACCTCCCCTTTTAGTCGCCTTGTTCGACACGCAAGTAATATGTGGGAAGTATTCTTTCTCCCCTGTCCCCAGGGATTATATATATATATATATATATATATATATATATATATATATATATATATATATATATATATATATATATATACGTTGGAAGCTCCAGTCACGGATTAAAGTCCATATCAGGGCAGGGCCTTAACTGGAATATAGAGGATTATGAAAAGGAAAAAGAAGAGACACGGGAAAGTATTAACGAATATGGGATGAAGCTAAAAACCTGTCTTTTGAAATATGCCAGATTACAGATGTTGGGAAAGATATGAGAGGATTGAGAGGTCCAAAGCCTCAAGGTGTAAGGAAGGAACATTTATCAAAACGGACCCACGCATGAATTGCCAACGGCCACACAGTAATCATGTGACGCGGCAGCTTGCCGAGTAATGCCTGGTCTAGCTAATGGTGGGGGGCACACAGGCAACCAGCTCTCGGGAGCAAAAACCAAAGTAATACCTATAGAGGAGGGAAAGTGAACCAACACTGCGGTGTAGGGCAAGAGGGGCAAGTCTGTTAGCCTGAGACAGTTTGTAAGTCGTGACTCCACTCTGTAAAGTAAGTCTGCAGAGGTAGAGCCATCCCAGATGTGAAATCAGTACTCCATACAAGGACAGAGCAATCCTTTGTCTAAACGGGAATTTCGAAAGCTGAACAGGAGGTCCCAGGTTCTAAGAAGCAGATTTAGCTACTTCTGTATTGTGGGGTTTCCAAGAAAGATTGGAAGTTGCAGTAATACCATGCATGTTCGCTGAGTCAAGAGGTGTAATTACAAAACCTTCAAAGGAGAGAAGAAAGATGTGAAAAACTGTCGATTGAGAAATGGGTAGAAACTGGTCCTGGAGGCATTAAACGTATGTAGATTTCGTCAACCCATTTACATTTCATCGTCGAAGTTATTTTCATTTGGTAGGTTTATCATAGCTGGAACTAGTTCTGTAGTCCTTAATATTTCATACTTGTTTAAGTCCTTAATATTTCATGCTTGTTCAAGTTCTTTTTTTTCAAGACCAGAACTGAGCAGCATGTTCAAGATGTGACCTTACCAATCCTGTTGAGGTCTCAGGATTGACTTTTTCGCTGTGATGTTGATGTACCTTCCTAGCCATAAGACCTGGTGTGAGGTTAGCTGTATTGCTCGTAGCTAAACACTGTTTAGTGTACTTCACACAACTCTTAATGATAACGAATTCAAGATCCTCCTCCATCTGCTTTGGACAGCGGATTCCCAAGCGTTGTTTCCTCAGTGCACAACTTTACGTTAACCTACGTATTTGATACTTCAGTTCATGCAGCACTTTCCTTGCTTCGTCTAGACCACCGCTTGTTGTCTTTCTTTGCCGTTAGTTTATCCTCACTAAGATCTCTGTGTTGTACGTTTCAGCAGCTTGTGTGTAAAGATTTTGTCTGGTGTTGTTGACTTCTAACAGCGCCCGCCCTGCACCTGGGAGTCAACAGCTGCAGTGACGCGAGTGTTGGGCGTCGTGGAGGGAGTGTGTGTGTGTGGTGGGAGGCAACAGGTGACGCCGGTAATGGCCAAGCTCAGTGCTAACACACACACACGATTACGTCTGCGATTAATCATCTGTAACCTTCAAGGTCTGGAGAGCATTTCCATATACCCGGCATAATCACTTTAATGAGACACTTTACATGGAGGTTTTGATGCTTTTCCATCTCTTAGTCAGGTCTTGTATGAGCCGCGAGTACCGTGAGGGCCCAGCACGCTAAATACAGTGTAACATCTCCTGTGAACCTGAACTGTGGACCTCAATAGAGAATGTCTGATGTCCTTGACATACGTATTAACTGCTACGTGAACGTCAAGGATCGAAGTGAGCCAGCAATGAGGTGCTATAAACCTCTTACCTAACAGGTCAACAATAAGAGCATTAAGGAGAATTATAACATAGGGGTTTCAGGGGTTGTTTTGAAAATACAACCTCACGTTGTTAGGGATTCGAGATCTTGTTTACGTACCTTGCCTCGAGTCCAGTGGAATCAAGAATGTGACGTAAACTGGAGACAAAACTTGGATAACAGGAGGACTTAAGGGAAACACGTTGGTCGTAGCCAGAATAATAATAAATGATATGGTCGACTTCACGTACTCGACGGAAGATATCCTTGCAGTCTGGTGATGTCACTGTGGACACATCTGAAGGAGTACACAGTACACATACGTTATAAATGAAGTCAAACTGCAACACACCAACGGCTCCTAACTACTCTGTGATAGTGGCAATGAACAGAAACACATGGATTAGTCTGGGAGGATGAAGAAAAGACATACAGTTTATGCAAAACGGAAAATAGAATAAAAAAAAAATCATATACATATAAGGACAAGTTGTAAGTTTCAGGACAAATTGAAATGACTCGATGAAACTGTACATAATAGTGTAGATTAACTGTAGCATAGAATGGCATAGTCATGACGATTTATCATCCTTCACGGAATTTTATCAAACCAGAACAGTTCTACGAAGATACAAATAAAGGAACAACTAGGATGGTACATGCAGCAGTAAGCTATGTAGTGATGATAAAGGTCTAATGATAAAAGAATTCATCTTTAAGAGAAATAAGCAGAGAAAAATTCAATTCTCGTAAAGTCTGAGAATCATGGAAACACAAGTTCTTAGAACGTATACAGGAAAATTCCCTGTCTCAGGATGTAATTAAGCACACACTAGTATGAGAGGTGAGTGTTACACCATCATTACTAAATCTTATGTTTACACATTGTAGCACGGAACACGAGGATAACACACGTGGTATACGAAATGAAAACGTGATCATGCAACGCTTGAGTATCGTTATGTTATGCATGAGGAAACAATTGAGAACAGAGATGAAGATATATTCGTGGAGACTATATAGAATAAAAGATTTCCTATGAGTACATAAACTGGGAAATGGAAGAGAGCAAGAAATGAGTATAGTAAGATGAGAAACGAAGAACAGAGAAGCTATCAAAAGAACATTGTGTACAAACCAAGACGTTCCCTTAAATTCACCAGAAAGATCTTCATCTCTGCAGCAGCAGATCATCTTATGGTTCTCGGGGTAAGAGTTGTAAGGGAACGATGTGAACGTGTGCGAGAAGCTACATGACAAAGTTCAAATTGTTGTTACAGTGGAAGACGCAATAGCCCCTAACACCGGTGAGGTGGGAGGGAGGGAGGAGGAGGAGGTCTCGGAAGGCTTTGAAATATGCAGAATGATAGAGACAGACAGCTAAAGGTTCCCGCCCGTCCGCCCTTGATCCACTGTGATGAAAATGGACGGCGGGGATTAATGACGACAACGAAGCGGATGAACCAGGATGCCCGTACAAGACTCGTCGTCCTGGTGAAGCTGTTACCAATGCAGAGAAGAATGTCTTACTCTAAAGAAGGAGGCCAAGAAGCTGCGCCGTTCTACATACCAGTCTTTCTAACGAGTGTGGTCTGTAAGACTCTGGGATAAGGTAACCAGAAAGCAAATGTCTGATTACCTGTACAGGAGGAACTACCTCAGACGACACCGATTCAGGGAAAGGTCATGCGTAACAAACTACTTAGACTTTCATGAGAGAGTGAGCTACGTTTTAAACAAGAGAAGGTTAGGTGGACCGTGTATCCGAACTGTACCGTATAGGAGGTCGGTGACGAAGATGGAGCGGGAATAATGGGAAGACTCTCCAGGTGAATAAAATAACATTACCTCAGTGGTAGGGAACAAAGGACGCATGTCAGAGGGGACCACCTTCTCGAAATGGGATGGGGGGGTTCATTGCTGGTGTACCTCAGAGCTGTCCTTTTACCATTGTTCTTTTCTTATCTATGTAAAAGACTTGCCAGAGGGATTGCACACATGCCTGAATAGGTTTGCCGATGATGCTAAGGTCATGAGGTGGAGGACAGAGTCAGGAGGGTTGCATGAACTTGCTGAGGGGAATACACAAACTCCAGCGTTGGTCCGGTAGAAGGTTGATGTCATTCAACCTATACGTAGGCAAAGTAATAGTCAGTGAAAGAACATCTCGTTACAAATACCATTTATCAGGAAATAAGCTTCGGGAATCTGTGTGTGTGAGAGAGACTTAGAAACTGGCATAATACCAAACGTGTCACTCGCGGCGTAACCTCGGACATGCGGAGTCCGGTAACACACACACACACACACACACATATATATATATATATATATATATATATATATATATATATATATATAGAGAGAGAGAGAGAGAGAGAGAGAGAGAGAGAGAGCAGTCAGGTTGTCTGACTAGGTATAATTAAGTAGCAAAACACCTGACAGGTGGACGCGAGAGGTGCGCACTCTCACAGGTGCTGGAGCCGAGCAGGTCTGGTGACGTCTCGCAGACAATTTTCAAACTTACGCTCCACGGCCGTGATTTTTCTACGTAGCAAAGCATGACATGTTACACTGCTGTGCTTTTTCTATGGAAATGTGATTAATAACATTTTACGTAAGGTATCTAAAGACTGAGTGTATGTGGCGACTGACTGACCACTGAAGTTGATGAACACACTGAGTAAAATAATAAGGAAAACATTATATATATACATATATATATATATATATATATATATATATATATATATATATATATATATATATATATATATATATATATATATATATATATAACATAAAGACCACAAACCTCCAACACCCACGATGGAACCCGGGACTCCTGCGTAGCAGACGGGAGCATTACTGCTAGGCTGTGGTCAAATCCTAGCCGTAATTTCCGCCTGCTACGCAGGGGTCTCGGGTTCGATCCAGGTTGTTGGAGGTTTATATGTTATATGGTAATGCGCGTTCATATGCATATGTATCTATCTATCTATCTATCTATCTATCTATCTATATATATATATATATATTTTTTTTTTTTTTCAAACTATTCGCCATTTCCCGCGTTAGCAAGGTAGCATTAAGAACAGAGGATTAGACCTTTGAGGGAATATCCTCACCTGGCCCCCTTTTCTGTTCCTTCTTTTGTAAAATTAAAAAAACTGAGAGGGGGGATTTCCAGCCCCCTGCTCCCTTCCCTTTTAGTCGCTTTCTACGACACGCAGGGAATACGTGGGAAGTATTCTTTCTCCCCTATCCCCAGGGAATATATATATATATATATATATATATATATATATATATATATATATATATATATATATATATATATATATATATATATATATATGAGCTAATTAAGTTAAATGAAATATATTCAAACATATTCATGAGACAAAGTGCAGGTCACACAAAGTTTAACGATATGTATTTAGGTATCTGTAAAAAATGCTGATGAAAATCCAGCATCCTTCAGAATTTCTTGTGCTCCTAGCCCGTGGCGCGGCACGGCAGTCTCCTCCTGCTTACAGCTCACCATCTCCACGACCTTAGTATGACAAAACACGAATCAACACCTGTGACTGACATACTTGAAGCGTATGTGAGGTAAATTCTGCTTAACTTCTTGAATACGATCCTAAAACAAAGACGCTACGCCTATTCCTTAAAACGGTACGCGTCGGCACGACCCTTATATATATGGCAGCCAAGGCTTTAACCTGCCCCTCGGGTTCGGGTGAAAGGCTTGGCCACCACATACGACCATCGCTACCAGCACCGCTCGACGATCGTCGTGCTCAGGAAGTTAAATCAACCAAAGTGAATTTGTTAACTAGCGTTTCAGCGAGGCAGGAGGAGCACTAAGACTGAGCGTTCCAAAATCCTCCCCGGTATAGCGCTACGCCTATCCGACCGGCGCCTGTGCTGGGTAGAGCTACCTCCCCTCCTCACGGTACTGTAATGTGATGACAGACCCTCCCTCTCCCCAAGGGTCGTCTCCCACTAGGCATAATGTTATCCCCCAGACCTGACGCTCCTGTAGAAATTTTAAGATAGCCCTAACGCCTCCTGGAGCCTTGTCGGATTCTTATTTTTTTTTAACAAATTCTAATTTTAAAGATTATGACGGATGTAGTATAGCTTCTCGAGCAGAAGCGTCCAAGTTTTTCTTTTTTTTCAAGAGCTGGCCACATGATCAGAGACCTTGTACATGCCCTCATGAATTTTTTTTATCAACAATTGTGAGGTACCGCTTATTAACTATTAAAAAAATGTGGATTTTTTTTTCAGTGATACAAAAGCCGTGTAAAAGACCGTTTTAATCAACTTCTTTCGTACGGAAGCGAACAATTATAGAGCCTAGTATTCATGTGTAGTTTCGTATTCTGCGTTAAATTACTGTCAGTGAGTCCATTTTGCAATTCTGGGATATCAAAAAAGTCGTTCTGTAACCAGAGCCTCGCCTGTAGTGTTGTTCTGTGTCATTGTTTTTTTAAGGAAATGTCTTTCACAAGAAAATGGCTCAGATGCTCTTGAAATGTTTCATTGCGGTTGCATGTTTGCGGAAGTCACTCGGTGTAGCATTCACTTCACATTTACAAAACAAATCATTATGATTCTGACTTATTCTATAGGCTTTAATCAATGGTTTGAATTTGGCAGTGCCTCACACCTTGTTTCTGTACACCTAATTGTACACTGAGCTCATTTTTTTTGGAAGTTAATGACGAGAGCAGTCCATTAACGATGAGCGATACTGTTCTAGGCCTGAGATGCCAGACGTGTTCGTAGCTGTGATCAGACCCGTAACTGGTGAACGCCGCTGGTAGGCCTGTGACTGGATCAAACAACACGATCTGAACAGGTGGTTGGAATGACGAACGTATGATAACACTTACGACGTCTAGCGTAGAAATAACTAATAAATGACGAACGTATGATCTTATAACACTCACGACGTCTAGCGTAAAAATAACTAATAAATGACGAACGTATAATCTCATAACACGACTTCTAGCGGAAAAATAACAAATAAATGACGAAATAACACTTACGACGTCCAGCGTAAAAATAACTAATAAATGACGAACGTATGATCTTATAACACTCACGACGTCTAGCGTAGAAATAACTAATAAATGACGAACGTATAATCTCATAACACTTACGACGTCTTGCGTAGAAATAACTAATAAATGACTAACGTATAATCTTAACACTCACGACGTCTAGCGTAGAAATAACTAATAAATGACGAACGTATAATCTTATAACACTCACGACGTTTAGCGTAAACATAACTAATAAATGACGAACGTATAATCTCATAACATTCACGACGTTTAGCGTAGAAATTACTAATACATCACATCACAGTGTGAAAGTGTCAGAATATCCTCTAAGGTAGGTGAAAATACGTCATAAAAAAAAAAATGCAGTCCGCATTAAGGTTGGGAAATCCGCCGAGAAGGTAGTGAAATCGCTAGATTTTCCGCGAAGTCACTGTGTCACCGAAAGAATATATGTTTGTACATGATCGAGGACGGAAAGCGATGGTTGAGGTGAGGTTGTAGCAGAGCTGATACGGTGGAAGCTTGTATTTCCATTCTGAGTTGTGGAGGAAGAGCCAGGTCAGACATGGGTGGAAAACTTCATACAGGATATGGATTAGCTGATCACAAGAGTTTCGGCAACACTGCAACGCCACCAGCTTTTGAGTAGCAGATTTGGTGAGGTTCAGCATTTAGGATTTCCAGGTTAGCATGGAAGATATTTTTATACCTAACATGTTTGTAGGACTGCAAGGTGGAATTGCAGCGTTCTGAACCCATCATTGCAAACGAGTGATATATATATCTTTTTTTTTTTCTTTCAAACTATTCGCCATTTCCCGCGTTAGCAAGGTAGCGTTAAGAACAGAGGACTGGGCCTCTGAGGGAATATCCTCATCTGGCCCCCTTCTCTGTTCCTTCTTTTGGAAAATTAAAAAAAAACGAGAGGGGAGGATTTCCAGCCCCCCGCTCCCTCCCCTTTTAGTCGCCTTCTACGACACGCAGAGAATATTCTTGGTTATATATATATATATATATGTATATATATATATATATATATATATATAAATAGAGAGAGAGAGAGAGAGAGAGAGAGAGAGAGAGAGAGAGAGAGAGAGAGAGAGAGAGAGAGAGAGAGAGAGAGAGAGAGAGAGAGAGGAATTTAACCCGGCAGAAATGGCATTTTTTGCATTGCTACATATGTATGTAACTACATGTTAGGAGCCTTCGTTGTTACACTGTTCCTAATGACCTACGTGTAGTCTCCCCCTCTGTTACCAGGCTCAGGTTAGGGAGGAGCCTTCGCTCTGTTACCAGGTTCCATGTGGTAAGTCAGCTATCCATAGGCTTCAAGAATATCTTCATTATCAATTCTCATCCATATCGTTCCAGGGTCATCATCAGGATCTATTCTGGCCAAGGCCTGAGGGCTTTACAACTGTGATGCCGTCAGTACCTGTCTTAGAGCACTACTGTTCTACTGGAACCCACACACACACACACACACACACACACACACACACAGTTAGGTTAGGTTAGGTTTGATGAAGTCATTAGTGAAAACTAATTTGAAAGAGGAAAGAACCACAGACGGTCATAATTTGTCAATGAGAAAAAAAAAATGTATTTTCAAGAGAGTTGCGGATGAATGGTACAAGCTGAATGACGAAACTATGAATGCGGACAGAATACACATATGTCTGAGTAGTTGTATGATGCGAGAGAGTCCCGAGAGATGAAAGAATGCCCCATAAGCCTATTACAGGAAATGACACGCAAAATATACGGCGCTGGATGCGTAGAGCTCACCCCGTACTGTAGAAATACGTGATAAATCACGTAATTCTACATAATAATTACACACGCACTTAAAAAGTGCGGATCTTGGAGCTTTAGGTCAAACCTTCTTGGGTCAGGAATGGACCGCGGAGGGAGAGGTCTATAATCACGGTGATGCGAGGGGTGAAGACAGGACGTGGATTTATAATAAGCGAAATTCCCGGAATCTCTGTACTAAATAGAATGCATTCACTGTATTTTTGCCTTAGACACATTGTAGTGATTAGAAGAACAACAGGGAATCACAGTCCTCCTCCTTCTTTACATAAGTCTGGCCGACCTACAACAGGCGTATAACAGAGCTGTTGTACGGTTAGGTCGCTATAACGCAGTCACACTCCTTCAGATGAGGTTACCGGTTTGACGGGTGCGCTTAACCTCGCTACAATGCAAGGCCCGATATCAGAACCGTAAATCACAATATTACATAAAGTTTCTTGAACATTCTTACCACACTTCACGAGTTAGGCACTTCCATGGTGATTCAGGACAAAGAAGCTACCATCGGCGTTAGTCTACAGAGTGTTAATAAGGGAGCGTAGACGGCCGAAGGGACAGGTTCCCAGAGTTGCCGGCGCGGGTACCACCATTTCTGTCGGGATTAGGGGGGGAGGGAGGGGGAGGGGAGGGGGGGTAATGAAGGGGGCAGTGGCCGGGTGGGGTTAGGTTAAGGGGGGGGGGGGGGTGAACGCGGCCTGTTGCTATGCCGATGTTTTTATTTCTCAATTGGATACGTCTAAGCTGTGGTTGGGGGGGGGGGGGTGGGGGGGGGGGGCTCCGTCTGAGACGATGATGCGGTCTGTCTTAATCGTTCGGTTTTAATGGTTCCTTTTTCCACGGTGGACTTAAGCTTACGCATACGATTCTCGCGTTTCCTCGTCTGGTTGTCATTATATACTAAACTGACAACTGGGAGTGAAATCAGATATATTTTCGTCTGTAATCGTCAAGTTCAGACAATATACTCGTTCCTTGGTTGACTAATTACCTTTCCCGCCTTCGCAAGGCTGCGTCAGGAGCAGACGAACAACGGCCTCGATATACACGGATCTAGTGTACGTATAGTTGTCACGTATAATGCTACCCGAGTCTGGCTATACCAAAACCCTATTAATAGCAGAGGTCAGAAGTATAGGATAACATCCCTGAAGAAATCTTTTGAGGCCATGAGAGAAGGACCCGATTCATCAAATATGTATTATATTATATATATATATATATATATATATATATATATATATATATATATATATATATATATATATTATTCATTTATTATACATAATCGCTGTTTCCCGCCTCAGCGAGGAAACGCCAGAAAACAGACTAAGAATGGCCCATCATACTCGCACATATATACATATACATATACAGACGTATACAAATATACACATGTACATATTCATACTTGCTTGCCTTCATCCATTCCTGTCGCTACCCCGCCCTACAGGAAAACAGCATAGCTATACCCTGCTTCAGCGAGGCAGCGCCAGGAAAACAGACAAAAAGGCCACATTCGTTCACACTCAGTCTCTAGCTTCATGTGTAATGCACACACACACACACACACACACACACATATATATATATATATATATATATATATATATATATATATATATATATATATATATATATATATATATATATAACCATTCATCGCACATTTACTACCCTTTTCCCTTGTACTGTCAGAGGTGTTACCTGACGCCGCGTACATGTAGTTACATCGAGTCAAAAGTCACCTTCGGTGAAGATTAGTCAGCATGAATGGACACAAAAACGAGTAAAATTGCGTCGAGAAACTTATGACGCCAGAGAAGCCAGTCATTTCCGTTCACATGATTGTAGAGTGTAGCCTTGGAACTGCAGGAGCCACATAAACAGTCGTGGGACTTTAAAGTAGATTAAGTTTTGCCTCTACACAAACCTCACTCCTGTCAATTGAAACATCGATCTCTCCCTCTCTGTCTTCAAACTTACCCTAGTTCTCCTGCCCTTTGAATTCTCCCATTCTATTAAGGTGTTTTTTTTTTTTTTCTGACCCCTTGGTCTTACTGCATTTGGTTCGCCACGTGAAGCGAATTTATTGTTCGAAACCCACCTTCCTGTTTACGCGTCACAACCTCTTATTTTTTGTTTTTGTTTGCGCAGACGGCACAGGCAACTGAGGTCCTCATCAAGGCCACCTCATTAACGCTATGTATACGTATACCCTAACCCGAGTCAGGTTTCCACTTTATGGACCAGAGCCAGGTACCCATTTCATCGACCTAACCCTTAGGGGTTAATGAACGGCTAGGTTAACTGTGGTCCAACTGCCGCAACCAGGATCCGAACCTATGCGGCGCTCGACCCTGGGCGGCCTGTGAATGCGTCATGGTGAGGAAGGCATGTTGTGATATCAGAAACTTTTCTTATTCCCTCGTTCAAGTCTCTTTTTTCAGCTTTCAGAGGACGCACCTCAGTGGCCTCTTGCCTCCCTATATCTCGCGTGGTCATCATCTAGGTGTCTGGTTCATACATGTGAGTTAGCCACAGTATTGTCTTATATATCAACTTCGCTTCTCATGTTGGGATATATTTATCGCGTGATAAGGAGCACGTTAGTCCTATGGGTTTTCTGTACTCGCTTCTTCTTTCACGTGTCACATCCTGATCTATGTGGGGGTAAAAGTTTCAAGATTCCTCGATTCCCTCACATGACGCTGCCTCACCCCGTCAACGATAATATTTTGGCTCCTTTTCAGTCCCTTTTCAGTACCTCGTTACAATTGCTTCGGTCATGACCTTGTTCATACTGACCTCCATCCTCTTTTAAACTTTTAATTCCTTCTACATGTTGTTATTTCTGGTTCGTTTGTCATATGCACAACGGCATTCGTCATCTGTGCATGCCAGGGTTTGCATTGTGGTGTCTTTAAGTTTTAACTCACACGTTTATCCACTTATGCAATGAAGAAGAAAGACGACACGACGCTTCACTGCAGTTCTTTACGTATATCAAACCCGTCCTCATAATCAACACCTGTTTTAACCAGGGTGACACATGGATTATATTTACTATGAACTACTGTCGAGACATTCACGCCAATCCTTGAATCTTCAAGACACCTCCATAATTTATATCTGGGCACCGAAATCACACAACTTTTTCCTGAGAACGAAGACAATATTCAGAGGAACATCACTCTCCATGCCTTCTCCAGCACTTTGCCTTTTAGTAAAGTAAGGTCGTTGACACTGCTGTAATCTAGAAACCAATGTTACTACTCTCCTAGCAATGGGAATGCGAGACTCGCCTCTTCTGTCGGTTAACCGCTTGGACACTGCCCCTGGTTGGCTCTCTGCGTCATCCCGTAAAGATCCATCTAGTGTTTCCATTGTTACTCTAACGTCCATCCCCCCAGCGGACAGTTATAACAATGGATATTCGCCAGTAACTCTCGCAAGTATCAATATCACCTTTCTTGAATGAGGAGAATTGTCTCTCTCTCACTACTGGAGTTCCTATAGGCTACCACCTTACACTGGGTGGCTCCTAAGTTTATCTGTCGAGAGTCCCTGTGAAAACATCTCACCATCTCACGCAATATGGTCGTTGCACTCATAGCAGTCCATCAGAAAGTCCTTTTCTGATCTGTAGTTGTCTACGTGTGGGTCCGTCCATTCTCGAAGCTTCTTACTTGGTAAGATTCGCCGTTCTATAGCTAGGGTTAGAGCCCTTGTCTTAGGACGAACCTTCCTCTCTCTTTCCCTTCGTTATCCAATGTTCTCTGAGGTTTCCTCAAGCAAAGGGAAGAAATCCACCTTCGGCATACTTAACCGACTAAGGCTTCCCGGGATTTTCTTCTGCTTCCAGAAGGTTCTCGTCCTGCTTCCTCAGACCCAAGGTTGGGTTAAGCCGTCGCGCGAATCGGTTCAGGGTTATACAACCCCTTGTCGTGGTGAGCGAGGATACCGGGGTAGTCACCAATTGCTGTGATACCCACTCCTTCGAAAGACATTTACCTACCACGTTTATTGGTTATCATTAGATAAAGATAGACACGATAACGATACCTTTCAGAATGAACAGTTGATGTTAAGTATTGTGGATCATAATAAAGTGTCAAAGAGATAGAGATGTCTGGAGACGGCTTTTGGAGGAAGTGGAAAACATGCTTTTCAAAAGAAGCAGATCGTAGCCTTTAGGTAAGCCATAAGATGGTAAAGAATTCCAAAGTATAGCGGTGTATAGAGCAAGAACCAGACACCATAACTGTCCACCAGTGAGTTTTCTATGTCCATTTTATATCGGCAGAGATTTCATTGCCTCTGGAAATGTTATGTAGGTGTTCAGTATTAAAACCTTCATTAGCACTGGAGTTGCTCTGCGAGCGTTCGCTATTCTAGAAAAACTTGACAGATCAGGTAGTTCACGAATCCTCATTTAGAGATTCAACTTTTGATCAACTGACTTTACTGTGTTGATTCTGGTAGTAACCTTGTTACTGAGAGGCAGGCGGAGGACGTGCGTAATACAGACATCACTACAGGTGTCGTATATTTTGGGAGTCATCATGAATGGTCTATAATCACTACCCTCGCCCCTCAAGGGGGAAGAGTATTTTTGTCGGTTCTTGTGCTCGCCGTGTGTGTGTGTGTGTGTGTGTGTGTGTGTGTGTGTGTGTGTGTGTGTGTGTGTGTGTGTGTTGTGTGTTGTATGTGTCAGTGTGTGTCAGTGTGTGTGTGTGTGTGTGTGTGTGTGTGTGTGTGTGTGTGTGTGTGTGTCAGTGGGTGTGTGTGTGGGTGTGTGTGTGTGTGTGTGTGTGTGTGTGTGTGTGTGTGTGTGTGTGTGTGTGTGTGTGTGTGTGTTTAGGTTTGTGTGTGTGTGTGTGTGTGTTTAGGTTTGTGTGTGTGTGTGTGTGTGTGTGTGTGTGTGTGTGTGTGTGTGTGTGTGTGTGTGTGTGTGCGTGTGTGTGTGTGTCTGTGTCTGTGTGTGACTACCCACTGGGAGGGGATTCTACACTTTTGTCATCCCTATCTCTTGAGCTTTCTCTGCTATCATACAACTTTTAAACTTGTAAACGTTGATCACATTCGTTATCTCCTAACTCCGTTATATGTGTGTTCACCAGTTTGACATGGGGAGGCAGATGAGCATTCGTGGGGGCCATATCTCTTAAACTTCCAATACCATTAAGTAGACTTTGGAACCTTTGGATACTGTCAAGTATTCACAGTGTCCATATGGGCTTAGTCCATTCTAACCATCCTTCTCCATCCTCACTCTAAACCAGAGTACTTCTGTACATTCTTTCAGGCCAACTTCTTGCCCGGTTTCTTTTCATGGCCTCTGGCTAATCTGGTACTGCATCTCGTGAAAACGGCTCTCTGTCAACATCTTTCAGCTGAGTAAGTAACTTGAAGGCTGTTATCATCTCCCTCCTTCCTCTTCTTGTAGCCTTTTATTGTAGCTCAGTTGTCTTAATTCATGTACCATCTTAGTTGCACTTGTCTGTATCCTCTCAATCAGATCTTTAGGTGTGGTGACCAGACCCAGTTTTGGTGTACAAGATTATCATGGTAATACTTTAGCCTACTAAACTTACCCACATCCATATATTAGAATGCACTTGTAATATATGCCAGCAGACAGGTTATCACTTTTAACGCAAGTTATGATGTGCAGCTCTGGCGGCAGATTGGGCACAGTTCTCTGGTTTACACAGAGACACCTGTAGTTTACATCCCCCTAGGTATCAGTAGTGCTGAGGGCTTTCTGACAGTGAAAAACACGCACTCTCCTCTATCAGTCTCTCAGCCAAAAACACGCACTCTCCCCTATCAGTCCCTCAGTCAAAAACACGCACTCTCCCCTATCAGTTTCTCTTGATCCAAGATGTAGCTCACCCGGTCACAGACGTCTAAATCATTCCCGAGCAGTAATGCCTCCCAGATGGTTATTTATTCATTCATTTGTTTATTTTTAGCAGGAAGCCATCCATTTCTTTTCGTATTATGTTTTCCAGTGTTTTACAAACTACATTTCTCAGTAAGGCTTGCTGAAAGTTCAGCGCGATCTCCCGACCACCTCTCTTTTAAATAGGTACAGTTATCTTCTTCCACATCTTAGGAATTACCTCTTCCATATAGACTTACTGAACAGAATTAGGGCATTAGAGTAGTCTATCAAGTGCTTAACATATTCCTTCAGCACATATCTCGAGTATCTTCCAAGACTTCTTCCCCCTCCCACCTCGCTAACACTGGTGCATCATGTCTTCCACTGTAAAAACGCTTTTAAATTTATCATTCAGTTCTTCACAGAGTTGTACATGTTCCACTAATGTTCCTCCATCCGAGTTCCTCAGCCTGGCTACCAGCTCCTCTTTAGCCGATAATTTGCTCCTGACGAACTTCTGAAGTTATTGGATTTCCCTTCGCCTCGTCCACAATGCTTATTTAGTTCTCCTGAATTTGGATGACTTTTTACACAGCATCAGAGATCGGAATGGTGTGGTTCTTTGTTCTAGGTTTGTGGAGGGGTCGTGTTCACCCGTGTGCGTCGCCTCATGACGAAGCGCAATATCATCTTTTACGCCACAAGCCTGAACCCTTGACGATTACCGTCCTTCTACCAGAGATCGGGGACTAAACGCTTATTTCAATGAGAAAAAAAAATGAAAAGTACGTTGACGGACGTCAAGGTTTCAAAGTATAATTATACGCTATATAACAAGGAGGGTGTGTCAGGCCATCAACGTGATCAAACTTCCATGTCCACAGCACAGCGTGCGCACGTGCGTGAAAGCAACTGTAAACATCTTAGTGATTAACAAGTAAATTGATAACATTAATGGTTGTTGTTACAGAAGAAACTTCCTGGCGCACCCGACACGCGAGGAGCCAAGGATGTGTGATGTACCATCTTGTGTTATTGTTTATGATGTTTACCGTAAGCTGTTGTAGTCATTGGTATACAGATGAGTTATGTGTATAGTTCATAATGGAAGATCAGAGCGGTCACAGTATGTTCTCAGAGCAACATGAAAAAATGAGTCTAAGTAAAATGTTTTCTCTCCCACGGGAGACTGACGACTGCGCAGTAAACCATTATGGTCAAATTGCGCACGTGTCACTCGCCTTGTTCCTTGTACAGTCAAGTCTTTTCTCCAATAACCTACAGACTGTGACACAATCTTAAGTATGCAACAGATATTTCATAGATGCTCCAAGTACAACTCATAGAGAAAAAAATACAATAAAACTATTTGAAATATATATCAACAAAGGAAAACATTCTGACATAAAAACTGTTAGATTGTTCCAACCCAGACTTAATTAAGTGATATCGTTCCTCAAAGAAACAGAGCTGATAAGGATGACGTGATTCATAATATGGAATGTAAAGTTCATGTATTATGTACTATTTACAGTAATGTATTATCATGATGTGAAGACTACTGTTTCTTCAATCAAAGTTCCCGCCTCAACCTTACCACTATTTATCACCTAAATTTAGTTTATAACTCCACGTATTTCATAACAGGACAAATATATATTTCAGACCAGAGCATATAACAGCAAAAAGGACTGCAGTCCAATAATGACCTTCCTCTTAGATCACTGGTCGTTAAAGTTAACAAACCAACCTAAACCACTCCTTCTCTGTCGTGATAACAGTCTTTCATACATGCCTCATCCACACTTAAACTGTTGGCATTTAGTACACAACGTACAATCCCTCAATTTCAACACAGCATTCGACAACACAATACTCACTCGTCTTTCTTCGTAACTAGATTTCCCTGATCGATTCGTCCGTTCTCTTTCTCATCCATCGAAATATTCAAATCTACCCAACCATTATATTCCTACACACAAAACTGATAGTAGATATACATAAGTAACACATTTCATTCCACCATGGAATTCGCGGCCTTTCTCGAATAGTCAAGGTCAAGGAGAGTCGAGCAGCGGTCACACTCCAGCGGGAGCTCTGCAGGGTGGTGGTGGTGGTGGCGGAGGCGGTATGGCTTACGTAACGCACGACGCTCACCAAGTGTTTGCCCGCCGTGACTCTCCTGCTCAGGATAATATTATTATAATAGTAACGTAACCTAACTTCATACTTAATCGAACAAGCCTAACCCAAAACTTAAAGTAACTTAATCCAAAACTTACCGTATCGTGTCGTAAGGCTTAATTAACCTATCATATTTGTGTCTTTTAGACTAAGTTGGATGATGAGTTGTTTCCCATACTTCATGGATATAATAAGCGGTAGATTCAAGCTTCTGTATAGATATTTCAAAACTTCAATGTTGTTACAAAAGATAAATAAGTATCAAGGAACATATCACCTCTAAATATAGCATTCTTATCAGTGGCTTCTTAACTGCCACAGTCTTTACTTATATCGTGTAAGTGACGTAAGCCACAACACTTATCGTTCTTGAGTGTTAAATGATGAAATTACACCCATCTCCCACCTGACCAATGTAATTATCGCATTAAGAAACTGACGCTTACCTCGTATAACCTTCATGAAGCCTAGGATTACCACTCCGGTCAGACATCAGCAGTTGGATACGTTCGACCTTAGCAACAGAAGCCCCCGCTTCATCTGGCCTTCCTTTATTGAACCAGCTTGTATGATCATCCCTAAGAGTTGCTTGAATATGTTTGAGGCTTATGTGACTCCAAGTTTCCAAGAGCCCCCGAGACTTCTTCGCCGTCAGTAACAGCATACCAAGTGACTACCGACTGACTTTTCACGTTTCTGGCAGTGCTCTGTGGTGCCTCATCTCGCATGGCCTCCTCCAGCAGGAATTGTGTGTGACACTGACAACGCCGCCCTCTACAGCAGTGCCTCCAGGATCTCCCTACATTCTCCGAACCACGGCACCTCAACCGTCTCCCATCGCCCCCCATCGGCAGGAAAACTACGGGACTTCAGTCTCTCGTCTTCCCATTTACTGCAAATCCTTGTGACCTTAGAACGTCACCCTTCCTGTAGCTGTATCTCGAGACAGAGGCAACGACTTACCTCCTACGAGACTCCTGTCACATTACCTCCAGCGCCAAGGGATTCCTTCCATGCCAGCCAACCTCACACCTTACTTTTTACAACACACCAGCACCACGTGTACCAGTTCACCCCATCTGTGCTTACCCAATAAAGCACTGTTTATGTTTTACTCGCATTTTCGTGCCTCGTTCTCAGTCCTTAGCCAATCATACAATAAGTTTGACAAGAATGCTCGCAAATTCTCCTCGCCTTTAAGTGACATTAGAAAACCATTGAATAGAAATAAAACCATCATTTATCAGAGTGTTACAGAACGATCCTGAGTATGAAAGTATTGAGATGTTTAATCCCTTTGTATGAGATTTAGTCCCTTTGTATGATAACATTATGACATGCCTTTCCTGTGTATGATAGACTATGCGTATGGTAACATGAAACAAGCCATCCATTTGTATGAAAGATACGATACACCATCCTTGAGTTCATATGACACTATTATAATGCATTGTCCCTAAGTATTAGAACATCATGGTGTAGATTTTCTGTGTATGTTAGCATTTGTAACTTTATTTTCTTTGCATATGTACAGGGTCATATAAGATGACCAAACATCTGCTATTAATAGTCTATATGAAATTGACTCTCGACGATAATCACTTCCTATATAAGATATACCCAGTTTATATCTTGTGTCTTGTAGTTTATAGTGACATTCTCGTGACGCTGAAGGTATGCCATTTCCTATAAGCGTTTGGGTAGGATCATCTATCTATTAACGTGAGCGTAAACCGCGATCAATATCATCAGACCCCATTAGTTACCACCAGCTCAGTCCGGTTCTAGTAGGATCACAGCCTCCGTCACCTGTTGCCACCAAAAATCGTCATTGACATTGGCTTTGTCCACGGTTGCAGAGGGATCCAGTTGACCAACACCTGTGTGGCCGCCTCCACCGTGTACCCGGATAGATTTAACTTTCACTCTCTATCATGCGATATCATACCCCAAGGCCCGTGGAACCCACTCTCCAACTGACATTCAGGGCCGTATCCACGCTCTCCCATCCAACTCCCACCCTCCACCCCTCTTAGTGCTATACAGTAAAGTAAATAATGATTATATAAATAATCTTATCCAGTTACTATAATCCTGGCCACTAATGAAACCAACTTGCCTGTTTCATCACCTTCCCTAAACAATGACAAGTTTAGAATAAAGATTATATATATATTTTTATAACCTTTAAAAGCAGATTAAATTGTTTCAATGTCAGCTTTTTTCCTCAGTTAACAATATCACAAATTCATTTTCATTCAAAACTGGTTCCCGGTTTCGTAATAGACTTACCACTGTACAACAGCTTTAGTCAGTTTTATGGTTAATTTGATTAATACTAGTTATTTAATTCATCCATATAAACCAAAAGTGTTAAATTTCTCTTACATACTGTGTGTTCTTACTTACAGTGCTTGTTTTGAACTTATCGTTGTCGTAACGAGTTCATAATCACCTTAAAAAATAAGAAAAAAAAAGAAAAAAAAAATCGTGGCTACGCACCCGACAGACAAGTCAGGAGGAGGAGGTGGAGCGGCTCGCCCAGGCGCAATGATCTGCAATCCGTGTTCCACGTAGCAGGGTATACCTCGGGCGGCGTCTGAGGGCAGAAGACGAACTCATTATTAGTAATGTTCACTATACTCACTCCTGCTTCGTGGAAATCAGAACAGCGGCTGGGGAGGTGATCATGGTTCGTGCAAGCTCTCTCTCTCTCTCTCTCTCTCTCTCTCTCTCTCTCTCTCTCTCTCTCTCTCTCTCTCTCTCTCTCTCTCTCTCTCTCTCTCTCAAGTCCTTATATATATATATATATATATATATATATATATATATATATATATATATATATATATATATATATATATATATATATATAACAGTGCATATGGACGCGCACTTCCATATACCTCCTTATATGTACGGTAAGGTTCTGTAAAATGCTAGATACTGTAATGTGACCTTGATGGGATTTGACCGGCCTAGACCCCGTTGCTCATGGATGTGAGACGAATGGTATTCGATTACTTATAATCGAATGGTCATTTTTTAATTAGGGGCGATCATTGCCGAGCGGTCAGCGTTCCCAACTACCACGCAAAGGTCCCAGGGTTTTGAGACCTTGATGTTGGAGGGATATATATATATATATATATATATATATATATATATATATATATATATATATATATATATATATATATATATATATAATCTAATCATTATTTAACCCCTCCAGAAGACGTGTCTCCCCCTGACGATGTAAACATTACACGAAAGTGCACTTGGCAACTTTTCGTGTTTC